>NW_024717928.1:0-11220 GCF_018991925.1 Homarus americanus
TCTTAATTCTAAATGCCAAATATGTTGTATGTGTCTGGAGAATGCGTAGACTATATAATTTCACATATTTCAAACTATAGTTAGAACTTTAACAGTGTTCAGGAATCATTTAAGCTTACATGGAAGTTTTATGTTTCCTAATTAGAACTATAGACACTGAAACGAAAAGAGCATTTTGCAATACGTAAAGTAAACGAAGACGTGTGTATGAAATATTTATGATTTTGTGTTAATCTCTCTCTCTCTCTCTCTCTCTCTCTCCTCTTTTGTTTCAAAATGCCAGGCAAGTTGTATTCCAGCCGGGCGGAGAACAACTTCAAAGACTCTTTACATCGTCTTACAAACAATTTGGACAATATCTCTGTAAAAGATTTGCATGAATGTTTTCATTTACATTTTTAAGGTTTTAAAGCCAGAGGCGCAAAGTAATGCCACTTACATCCAGGATAATTACAGAAAGTTCCGGGGAAGTACTTACATTTTGCATTGTGACTGCTTGGTGGGTGCGGGGAAAGTGCTTTCTTGTGTTTCACCAATTGTTGTGTTGTGTGGAGATGCGTGTTCCTTTCCCTGCGTCCTAGACAGTAACGCAACGAAAGGTTTACCGTACTATGTGTTGTCATCTAGTAATAATAATAATAATAATAATAATAATAATAATATCATCATCATAATCATCAATAGATAATGAATATAATTCCAGAAAGACGAGGTACAGTGCAGTATTTGAGACGTCTGACAGCCAATCCAAATTCACCTGTATTCTTGTTATACAGTGATGGGCCACCTGACTTAAACTTCTTAAAAGGTATCCACAACTCCCAGGGCAGGTTGCTTTATAACTCTCTACACACAAGTAATGACCTTCAGTTGGTCTTGACTCTTGACAGTGAAGTAAACGATGCTTCAAGCGGGTTTTGTTCGCCGCTTTATGAATATGTGCACAGATTTGAAAGCCGTCAAGAGGAGCTCCCGAGCCTTGTTGTAATTCTCCAGTATGAGATGAACGCACCAAATACATATAGCTTAGTTAGATAAATAGGGTAATCAAAAAAAGCAGAAACGCAAACAATTTTCACCTTGTGTTATGTATGTGATATATCTCTTAATATGTCATTGCTGACTAGTTGTTGAAGCGCAGTAATATATTATATAAAACAATCTTTCTGGGAGAATTATGAGGTTTGGATATATATCTGGCAGGATACGCCGCTCGGAAATGATTATTTCTTCAGGCGATTGTGTCTAAAAGAAGAATAGATAGAATTAGGGAAAAATCGAATATGGCAAAAATGCAGCTACTGTGAATGGCACAAGTCATGCACGACGACACACCACGACTAGTCTAGTCTCAGTCATGGATGGGACAGACATGCACGACGACACACCACGACTAGTCTAGTCTCAGTCATGGATGGGACAGACATGCACACAAAACTCCAGAGAATATGTGAGAAATCCATTCTGACCTTTCAGTTACCCCGGGAACAAGAGACTCCCCTCAAATATTGACAGTGAGATAGAGAGCCAAGATATACACCTGCATGTACAAGTAGACAGTCCATGCCTGTGTCTGCCAGCCTGAGTCTCTCAATTATTTACAGATTATGTGGGTCGCTGCTAACATGATGTTGTCAGGTGTCAGCAGAGTGAGCACCTCTTTCATTCAGCCTGTGATGGTCAGCGGGGGAGGCGATAAGTGTGATAGTAGGGCTCAAGTGAAGGTGCAAAAATTCTTTTATATTTTCCCTTAATCTTAATCTTACCACGGCGCCAGAAGAGCAACAAAAGCAATCCTAGGTTTTGTTTTATTTCACACAAAGTCCGATCGTTCGTCTTACTTTTAAGCAACGTGAACCTCTATCGGAGATTGCCCGTGCTAACTACGTGGTCGTAATAGCATTTTACCGACTCGAACTAGGAAACACGAGGCTACATACAGTATACAGTGTATATCTCAACAGTCCATATACACACGGACTTCCAAATACAAACAATACCTCACTAGTCGGGAATCGAACCCTGGACCTCTATGCCGTGGTAGCGACCCTTGTTCACACGCACACTGAAATTCCACTGTAGGAGAAGATAAAATACACAATAAGAGGATCACTGTATTTTTCAATGGTGGGTTACAGACGGTCGTAATATACAATTCTCTCGTTTTTTTTTTGGGGTGTTTTATCTTCTCCTACAAATGGATATCAGTGTTATGTGTCTCCATACCTGTGTTGTGTTATAAATATGTTCATCAGTACTTTCAATTTGTGTGTAATTTAATTCACGTACGAAACTGAAACAACAAATTTCTTCTTTTACATAGGAATTTCTTTTGCGACTCTATACAATACGTGTTACATTATACCACTGAAGCTACATATTTTTATCTCTTTCTTTTTGATAATTTTTTGGGGCAATCTCAGGAATACAAATCTTTTGGGTAATGTAGTGATCAGCTTCTATAACACCTCTATTTGTTTTGCGAATTGTTTAAAGTAAAGTTCGTCTCACTTCTCTTTTTATTTAAGGAGTGGATTGTAATAATAATAATAATAATAATAATAATAATAATAATTAACGGTTTATTGAAGAGGCTTGGCAGCCAGAAGGCTGAAAAATACTCTGAAGATTATATTCAGGGAATGGGTTACGAATTACAAATAACAAGTAACATAAGTGACACAAATAAGACATATAATAACTAGATGGGGAAAAGCTCCAAAACTACAGTTCATTTCAGCATAGTAACAGTGCAAGGAGTAGTGTTTACTGGGGTGAATACTTACTGATTTGGCCACAAGTTATTGATAATTTTTACAATGGATTTGGGACTGGGCTGTTCCTGGCGATCAGTTCGTGCACGTGTGTGTGTGTGTGTGTGTGTGTGTGTGTGTGTGTGTGTGTGTGTGTGTGTGTGTTTGTGTGTGTGTGTGTCATCTTTTCCATTCACTAAGAAAATTTTGGTTGTTGTTGAGATACTGGCTCACCCAGGGCGGTCTTCGTACAATGGGACACGTGAAATCATAAATCTCAGTTACACAAAAGATATCGCTGACGTCAACCTACACACAGCGAAATTCCAAGCTAATTTAAGCTTCCTTTGAAAAGTTGGAAACAATTCAAAGAAAAAAAGACAAAACGAGAGAAAGAGAGTGAGAGCTAGAGAGAGAGAGAGAGAGAGAGAGAGAGAGAGAGAGAGAGAGAGAGAGAGAGTCCAATGCAACATTAAAGACCTCAGAGTGGTCTGCAGCTACAATAATAAGAGGATGAATATTTAAGTGACCCATGATACCAGGTAGTTTCTCTCTCTCTCTCTCTCTCTCTCTCTCTCTCTCTCTCTCTCTCTCTCTCTCTCTCTCTCTCTCTCTCTGTTTCAATATTTAATTTCTTCATGTATTTAAGAGAATGATAACAAAGACAGTAACAATGAAAGTAGTAAGGCTGAAGCCATTAATATTTGTAGTATTAATGATACAAAGAATAATAATAACCAGAATAATAACAATAATGATATTTTGATTATAAACCTTTACGTCTGTACAATATATCTAGAATGAGGTACAACTTTGAGCCAGGCCTTAGCGTACATCAATAGTCTTTCCAACTCTTCATCGTGAGTCGAGAACGTGAAACATGTTTTGGGTGTTTCTCCTGCCCGTCTCACACCCTCAGAAGTTCACAGTTTGCCCGTCTCACACCCTCAGAAGTTCACAGTTTGCCCGTCTCTCACGTTACCTTAGATTTTACACCATGTTGGCTCTGATAGAAATTCCCGGCTAGGGTCCTTTCTGTGCTCAAGCTAATCCTCACTACAGTTACTACAGTTTTCATCATAGCCATCGTCCTCGTCACTCCCCTACACTGCCATTGCCATTTCCACGCTACCATCTCCAACCTCTTCTCTCCTGTCATAAAACACCACTGCTGCCCTCTCCAACTACCAACCATTATCAGATTATCTCTCTGACAAGTATTTTCTCATACCACAAAATATCGCCAGTGTCAACCAAACCATCAACCAAAACAATCATCACCTTCGACTTATATTATATCCACCACCATCACAGTTCACTATCATCCTTACAACCACCATCATCCCTACCATCACCATCACCACTAATTATCACTACTGTCTCCCACACCATCCACCAGAATCCCCTTTCCCCATTCCTTCCCCTACATCAATCATCGGAACCTCTATCGATCAATACACAAATACCACCACCACCACCATCACCACCACTACCACCATCACCACCAACTACCACTATCACTAGCCACCATCCTCACCACAATCACCATCACTACCACCATCACCACCACTACCACTATCACCACCTCCACTCTCCCATCAAACCACTAAATTCCACTGTCAATTAGGCTGAGCCGAAATCCGGGTCTCATCATTGCTGTGAATAATGGTCCCACATCAATCACCCGTTGCAGTTATCTTCGACCTGCTTTGGGCCAAGTACTATAATTTGTCAAATGAATCACTCTCTACTTTATATACCTCGGGTTTTTCTCCTTTGTTATAATACTGAAGCTTCTTGAGGAATACTAAGGGCCCTTGAAGATACCTTTTGCTATGTCATAGGTAAACAAATATAATAAAAAATATTAATTAGCAATGAATGAATAAGTAACAAATCTATACATAGTCAACAATAAATGAATGAATGAATAAATAAACATATAACATGAAAAGATATATGGACAGTGATTTTCATTCCCTTGAAATATTGTCAGCTATTTATTACGTAAATTTATCATACATTATCCTGCCATATTTACACACACACAATGTTTTACCCTCTTGATATATTGCTAAATATTATGCACGAGATAAATCTGCTAGACGGAGCGCACTTCGCCAGACAAAACATAATTCACGGGCAAGAAAGTGGCAGGTTGGAGCTGCAAGATCTGCACCTCATATTATACTTGGTGCTGTGTTACACGGTCAGGGGTGCAGCCAAGACCCAAGTAAATTACCCTCGGTGTGGGAGGTAATATTGGCCTGGAACCCGGACAAGTGAGGCTCCTGCTCTGATCTCCGCTAATTAATAATATATATTCGTATGTGTATTTCGAGATTTGCTTACTCACTCATTGACACTTTGTGGCCACTGTCATCTCAGACTATCGCTAATTTCTTTTACGTCACAACATGATGTGATAAGTTGATATAACTGTTCTGTGTTAATTATAATGTCTGTCACTTCGTTCACAATGGAGTAATGTCATGGAATTTTTAGTCTTTTTTGTCCATATGGTATATTGTCAACTGCTTCACTCAACAGTACATGCAACTCAGAGTTACGGAGATTTTGAAATTAAGACAAATTTTGGGGAAATCTTGAGTGTGTAAAAACATTCTATGTGTAAAATAATATTCAATGTAGAAAATTGGCTTCCGTTTGTCTTAGGATGTGTCTCATGCTGCGGCTTGTCGTTTGTTGGTGCTGTTTATGCGTGTAGTTCTCTCCACCCCAGTTTTCACCATGTAAAGTGATTCATTCATTACATCTGACAAGAGCACTGTGAGGGCGGCAGGTAGAAAACATGATCAAGTTCCTTAACTAGTGTTCCCAAATGGCTTCAGAGTTAAGCAACCATCATCATATTTTACGGCAAGTGTTGTATTAACTGCATTTCTAATAAAGATTTATGTGTGTTGTAAGTATTTATCATGCTATAATAGTGCATAATTATTAAGTAAAGATATTAATAGTTTGCTTTTTTCTTGCACTGTAACGACTGTAGTTGAAAATTTATATAGTTGTATTTATCGTATTAATTTCTCAATTTTCAACACCCGTAATACTGAAAAATGCCCCCCCCCCCAAAAAAAAAATATATATATATATATATATATATATATATATATATATATATATATATATATATATATATATATATATATATATATATATATATATATATATATATATATATATATATATATATAAGTATTCAAATCATCTTGTGTCACAGAAAGACTTCTGGTTGGAAGCTAGTTTGATTAAGGAATTAAAAAATCAATAAACCTTAGTGATGGTCAGTTCAAAACTGATAATATGTTACATAAATTTATTTGTCAGTGGCCCAAGGTTAAAAATGCTTTGAAAACCTTTGATCTAGATGTATGATAGTTATTTTGTGGGTCCCTTTTTCTGACCTGACCTGGCTAGTCACGTCACCACCCTTCTCTTAAGCTCCTTTACGTGTGTGTTGGTGTGGGGATATGTGGATGTCATCATTATGACCTGACCTCATGTTTTTAGGTCACCCTGTATATTTAAGCCTCTCTCTGTCCATGTAATCCAGTTGCCTCTGAAGATGTCTTGAATAAAGACGAAAGCTAAGGTACTCCGTTGTTTCCATTTTCCCGTGTGATTTTATCAAGATATATATATTCTGTGCAAAAAATTCCTAAATACACTATATGCGAAATGAAAATAAATCACTACCGCATAATCCCTATTGCCTTATGTAGTAATTCTCAAGCACAACAGAATACTTAATTTTACTGGTATCAATAGCTTCTTCCTCCCCTGTAGGATATACAGGTATACACAAGCATTCTATAAATGTTTAGTGGTGACCTCCACCTAGCAGATGATAATAAAAAAGTTTAAAATCTGGTGAAATCAAGCCTTCTCGAAACTTTTCCAGAGAAAGACGAAATATTCTAAATCAGGAGTAATAAGTATGCAAAAATATGAAGGCACAGAAATTCAGAGTTTATTATTAGAAACTGAAACAAAAAATATATTGCATTCATCTTTAAGCTAATTTATCCCCTTGAGTACAATGATTTATCCCCTTGAGTACAATGACTTATCCCCTTGAGTACAATGACTTATCCCCTTGAGTACAATGACTTAATCCTTTGGTGAACAATGTCTTAACCCCTGGAATACAAATACCTTGAGTAAGATGATTTTATTCAAAAGGGGTTAAGCTCTCGTACCCAAGTTGTTAAGTCATCGTATTCAGGGTTAAGTCATCGTACTCAGGGTTAAATTACCGTATTCAAGTGGTTAAGTCATCGTACTTAAGTAGTTAAGTCACTGTCCTCATGTGGTTAAGTCATTATACTCATGTGGTTAAATCATCGTAGTCAAAGTGGTCAAGTCAATGGACTCAAGTAGTTAAGTCATCCTACTCAAGTGGTTGTCATCGTGCTCAATAGGTCAAGTCATTGTACTCAAGTAGTTAAGTCATCGTACTCATGGTTAAATTTTCGTACTCAAGTGGTTGTCATCGTACTCAATAGGTTAAGTCATTGTATTCAGGGTTAAGTCATCGTACTCAACGGTTAACCTACCATATCTCCCTTACCCTTTGTCGTTATCTCCCCATAACATCTCTACCCCCCTTTATGCTCCCTCACCCCCCTTCCTTCTCTGACTCAACCCCGACACCAAAAGCTCATCTTACAACCATAAAATTTGTGCTTATCTTCTTTATCAGCCCCTCTGCCCCGAGCATAGCCTCTTGTCCTCTACTGTATACCCTTCAGCCTCTAACCTCGATTACCTCCTCCTCCTCCTCCTCGTCTTCCTCTTCCTCTCTCTCTTCCTCTTCCCAATGTAGTTTATCCTCCAACCATTGTCTTCTCCTTCATTTGTTTTCCTGCACAACACAGCCTCTCATGCTTCCACCATTAGCATCCATGTCTTCGTCATTGATATATTTTTCTCTCATTTCTGTCTCTCCCCTCTACTTGCATGTCTTCTTTCTTCTCTCTACCTTCTTGCCTCCCTCCCTCACCCTTCCCTAGAACCCACACTGCCAGAGGGGTAATGGGTACGAAACTCCCCTCAGGCCACTACACCTTAATTGTTTTCTATAATTATATGAACCCGGGATGGGGGTTACTTGAGGCGGTGTTTAGAAGCTTCTGTCGTCTTCAGGTGTACTCCAACTACCTGTCATTTCAGTTCACTTAATTAGCCTATGAAACAAACAGCATAGGTACAGGTTCTAAGCGCAGGTGTAGGGATCTAGAGATTTTTCATCGTATCAAATTTTGTTTTATTGTCTCTTCTTTTCGTTGACAAAAAAAATGGAAATAATTATTGTTTATCACTTTTCTTTTCTTTTGTCTTAGATATATCCTTGTCAGTTGGCTAAGTCCCTCAGAACAATCAGCTTCTCTTACCACTGAGTGTCTTGGCTTCGACCTTTGTGACTTTAATAAGAATTTTGCGTTTAAAAATAAAAGTTTTGACTACCCTCCTTTGGCTTGTAGTTGACCACTCTTGTAGAATAAAAGGACCCAAGATACTTACCCTTGTGTTCGCCTCTCTTGCACACTTGTGGTTCTAATTAAAACTCTGCGTTTTAATTTGTCTGAATTATTCCCTATCAGTATTTAGTTTTGCATCCAAATTGCTTTATTAGTAAGTAACTTTTAATTAAAGAACAAGAGGCAGAATTTTTTAATTAATGATGTGTTTCGTGGATGTACAGTAAAGTAGCCTACATAGCTCTATATTGTGAATACGTAGTGCACACTTACCTTCATCTCAACCTTGTGTAAAGTCGGAGGTGTATAAATCGTGTATTAATGTGTAGAGGTGACTGTATGTAATTATCTGAGTACTATATATATATCTTAAGCCTTATGATCAAGGGACATAGGGGCGGCATTGATGGAGGATGATTGTGTAGCGAACAACGTAGTGAAAAGTCACTTTTAAGTTCCATGGCCAAGTTTATTACAAGAGGAATATCAATCAATTCTATGCAATAAGTAAACCACTAAACCTACATTACAAAATGTTGGCCATTTTATCCATCTTAACGATCACCTTTCCTAACCGACTAACTGATGGTGGTGTTCCCTGTGTGAGAGTTTTATTTCCATGACGTTTCATCATATATGTTTCCTGACATGCAATCAGACCTTCGCTAACCAGTTTTTCCTCCCCCTTCTTTTGACATATTTCTTTTCAATTGTTTTTATATTCATTAAAAGTTTCCCCTGAAAAGTTTTATATTTTATTCGCATTTTTTTCATTATATCTGTTAAGCTAAACCGTACTGCAGCATCCATGCAATTATAGTATATACAGTATATATTCGTAGTTTGTGTTCATCTATTTGTTAATTACGTTAACAATCAACTTGTTGACTCAACCATCTTGTTCTTCCTCATGCCTGGTGCTATAGTATCGTCAGGTGGTATATTGTATCGTCAGGTGGTATATTGTATCGTCAGGTGGTATATTGTATCGTCAGGAGGTATATTGTATCGTCAGGTGGTATATTGTATCATCAGGTGGAATATTGTATCGTCAGGAGGTATATTGTATCGTCAGTAGGTATATTGTATCGTCAGGTGGTATATTGTATCGTCAGGTGGTATATTGTATCGTCAGGTGGTATATTGTATCGTCAGGTGGTATATTGTATCGTCAGGAGTTATATTGTATCGTCAGGTGGTATATTGTATCGTCAGGAGGTATTGTATGGCCAGGAGGTATATTGTATCGTCAGGAGGTATTGTATCGTCAGGGGGTATTGTATCGTCAGGGGGAATATTGCATCATCAGGAGGTATTGTATCGTCAGGAGGTATTGTATCGTCAGGTGGTATATTGTATCGTCAGGTGGTATATTGTATCGTCAGGGTAGTATGTAGGGTATATTGTATCGTGGTGGTATATTTATCGTCAGGTGGTATATTGTATCGTCAGGAGGTATATTGTATCGTCAGGTGGTATTGTATCGTCAGGTATATAGTTGCATCGTCAGGTGGTATATTGTATCGTCAGGTGGTATATTGTATCGTCAGGTGGTATATTGTATCGTCAGGGGGTATTGTATCGTCAGGAGGTATATTGCATCGTCAGGTGGTATATTGTATCGTCAGGAGGTATATTGTATCGTCAGGTGGTATATTGTATCGTCAGGAGGTATATTGTATCGTCAGGTGGTATATTGTATCGTCAGGTGGTATATTGTATCGTCAGGTGGTATATTGTATCGTCAGGTGGTATATTGCATCGTCAGGAGGTATATTGTATCATCAGGGGGTATATTGTATCGTCAGGTGGTATATTGCATCGTCAGGTGGTATATTGTATCGTCAGGTGGTATATTGTATCGTCAGGTGGTATTGTATCGTCAGGAGGTATTGTATCGTCAGGGGGTATTGTATCGTCAGGAGGTATTGTATGGCCAGGAGGTATATTGTATCGTCAGGAGGTATTGTATCGTCAGGGGGTATTGTATGGCCAGGTGGAATATTGTATCGTCAGGTAGTATATTGTATCGTCAGGAGGTATTGTATCGTCAGGGGGTATTGTATAGTCAAGAGGTATTGTATCGTCAGGGGGTATTGTATCGTCAGGAGGTATTGTATCGTCAGGAGGCATTGTATCGTCAGGAGATAAATTTGTCCATCTTAGCAGCGCCTAGGAGCCATGCTGGGCAGGGATGGTGCTGGGGGGGGGTGTTCTCAGCGCCTAGGAGCCAGCATGCTGGGCGAGGATGGTGCTGAAATTGGGTGTTCTCAGCGCCTAGGAGCCATGCTGGGCGGGGATGGTGCTGGGGGTGTTTCTCGGCGCCTGGGAGCCCATGCTAAGGCGGGGATGGTGCTGGGGGGGGTGTTCTCAGTGTATGTTTGTCCCGTTATAAACAATACTGGGGTATATTTCGTCTCTTCGTTGTTTGGTTTGTTTGTTGTTGTTTGTTTATGCGCGCGTGTGTGTGTGTGTGTTCTTTGTTAATTTTGTTTTTCTTTGTTTTATTACAGATTATTATTATTATTATTATTCCGAATTTAAATACCAAAAATTAACCCAACAAATCTGTATACCTGAACCATACAAAAAAAATAAATACAAAATCCTCACAGGTAAATTGCAATAAGACCTTAACCTTTGACCTACAGTAATCCATGCCCAGAACCAAATATCCTCCTGTGGCATTTATCCATCTATCCATCTTACCAAGTTTGATCCACATATATCAACATGTTACTAAAAGAATATGTAGTTCACTCACACATGGACAGAAACGAATCCAATACTCGCTCATCGATCAATAAGACCCGAGACGGTGTTTTCGACAGGTAAGTAAATTGGTCTCTATTTTCACCTGTCTACACAATGACACGATCAGCCTTGTTTAATATCATCCTTTATACTTCGTTTCATTCAATGTCTTTTATGTCAAGGGAATGTGTATGTATGCCTGTGTATGT
>NW_024717929.1:0-20038 GCF_018991925.1 Homarus americanus
CTGATTTTCCCTGCCACTCTCAGGTACACCTCAGACACTCCAGGTGCCTGAACCTCCCAGGTACACCTCTGACCTCCTGGTACACCTCAGACACTTCTACAGTACCTCTCACTCACTGGTACCTCTCACACTCCCAGGTACTCTGTGACCTCCTGGTATTCTCCTGGCCTCCCAGGTACACCTCAGACTCTCCCCTCCCAGGTACCTCAGACGCTCCAGGTACACCTCAGACACTCCCCTGGGCACAGCTCTGTTGCTCCCAGGTACACCATGACACTGAAAGGAACACCTCTGACCTCCATGTATACCTCCGACACTCCCAGGTGCACCTCTGGCCTCCAGGTGCTCCCACTGGCCTCCCCTGGTACAACCCCTGGCCTCCCAGGTACACTCTCTGGCCTCCCAGGTACAGCTCCTGACACTCCCAGGTACACCTCGAACCTCCCAGGTACACTTCTCACACTCCCAGGTACACCTCTGACCTCCTAGGTACTCCTCTGTCACTCACTGATGCGTCTAACACTCCCAGGTACTTGCTGACATCCCAGGTACACCGCCCCAGCCTGCCAAGTGCCCACATCAGACACTGCCCGGTACACTTCGGGCTGCTGGTTGCCTCAGGCTTTGGGTACACCTCAGTCACTCCAAGGTGCACCTCCTGACACTCCCAAGTGCAGCTCTGGCCTCCCAGGCACCTCTGACACTCCCAGGTACCTCAGGCGCCAGGTACGCTGGCTTGGGTGCATCTCTGCTGACCTCCCAAGTACACCTCTGACACTCAAAGGTACACCTCCGACACTCCCAGGTACACCTCCGTCACTCCAGTGCCTTCTTACTCCAGGTACTCTTCTGTTCTCCCAGCCTCCCAGGTGCCTCTGGCCTCCCAGGTACCTCGGCCTCCGGTACATCTCTGACACTCCCAGGTACTCACTGACACTCCTGGTACACCCCTAACACTCTCCAGGTACACCTCTGGCCTCCCAGGTACACCTCTGGCCTCCCAGGTACACCTCCTGACACTCCCAGGTACACCTCCTGATGCTCCCAGGTGCTGTTTGCCTCCCAGCTCCTTCAAGCATTCCCTGGTACACCTCTGACACTCTCAGGTACACCGCGGACACTGCCAGGTCACCTCCTGACACTCCCAAGTGCCTCCGACACTCCCAGGTACACTTCTCGCACTCCCAGATGCACCTCCGACGCCTCCCAGGTGCATACGGCCTCCCAGGTACACCTCTGACACTCCAAGTTCTCCCTAACACTCCAGGTACCTCTCCTGCTCCCAAGTACTCCTTTTGACATTCCCTGGTACACTTCTGACACTCCCAGGTACATGTCCGACACTCTGAATACACCTCCTGACCTCCAGGTACATCTCTGACACTCTCAGGTACACCTCTGACCACTACCAAATTTTCCTCAACAATCCCAGGTACTCCTGTGTGCTCCCAGGTACACCTCCAACACTTCAGGTACACCTCTGTAGTACACCTCTGAAAACCTCCCAAGTACTCACTGACATTCCCTGGTACTTCTGACACTCCCAGGTACATGTCCGACACTGAATACACCTCTAACACTCCCAGGTACATCTCTGACACTCTCAGGTACACCTCTGTTTCTGCAGGCTGCTCCCAACTCCAGTGTGCTACCTCCAGGTACCTCCTGGCCTCCCCGTGCTCCACTGACATTCCCTGGTACCGCCACCCGGCCTCCCAGGTACACGTCCGACACTCCCAGATACGCTTCCCGGCCTCCTAGTGTCATGCAGACACTCCCAGGGCACCTCGGCACTGCTGGAGTACACCTCCCAGCCACCCCCAGGTACACCTCAATGAATTCAAGGTGCCTCTGAGTTCTCCCAGTACACCTATGAGACTCCCAGGTGCTTCACTGACACTCCCTGGGTGCTCCTCTGAAACTCCTGGTTCACCTCTAGGACTCCCAGTACACCTCTGACTGACTCTCCCTGGTACACCTCCGATATTCCCAGGTACACCTCTAATCTTTTCGGATGTCTCCAGGCCTCCAATTGTGGCTGTTTAAACTCTCTTGGGTACTTCACTAGCCTCCTGGTATACCCCTGACATTCCCATGTGCCTCTGACTCTCCCAGGTACACCTCTGATGCTCCCAGGTACCTCTGACACTCCCAGGTCCGCCTGCGACACCCCATCGTGCAACTCGGCCTCCCAGGTAAACCTCCGATGCTCCAAGGTGCACCTCCTGACACTCCCAGGGGCCTCAGGCAATCCTGGTACACCTCTGACACTCCCAGGTACACCTCAGACACTCCCTGGTACACCTCTGACACTCCCAGGTACCTCTTTCACTCTGGTTGTCCTGACACTCCCAGGTACCTCAGACCTGTTTGTCTGTGGACTATCTTTGTTTTCAGAACTACAATTTTCTCAAAGTACTCTCACTCCCAGTCTCTGTGATCTTCCCAGGGCACACCTCCTGACACTCCCAGATACCGCCTGACACTACCAGGTACCTCCTGACCTCCCATGTACCTCTGACACTTCAGGTGCACCTCTGGCCTCCCAGGTACTCCACTGGCACTCCCTGGTAAAATCCCTGACTCCAGGTGCCTCTACAGCCTCCAAGGGTGCCCTCTGACCTCCAAGGTACACCTCAGGACATGGTGCAGCAGATATACCAGTGCACCCCAGACACTCCCAGGTCTCAGGCACTCCCAGTGCCTCGGCCTCCTGGTACACCTCTGGCTTCCTCCCAGGTACACCTCCTGGCCTCCAGGAACACCTCTGGCCTCCTAGGTATTCCTCTGACACTCCCTGGTACACCTCTGACACTCCTGAATGCACCTGAGACACTCCTGGTACTCCTCCCAGCCTCCCAGGTGCCTCTCTCCTGGTTTCCCTGCCTCTCAGTGCCTCAGGCCTCCCCAGGTACACCTCAGACACTCCAGGTACACCTCTGGCCTCCCTGGTACACCTCCAGACACTTCGTGCCTTTCCTACTCTTAATTTTCCGCTCCCAGGTACTCCTGCGGCCTCCTGGTATTTCTCTGACACTCCCAGGTACACCTCAGACTCTCCCAGGTACACCTCCAGACCTCCCAGGTACACCTCAGACACTCCTGAGCACAGCTCCTGGCCTCCCAGGTACACCGCTGACACTGAAAAAGAACTCAGGCACTCCATGTATGCCTCCGGCCTCCCAGGTACACTCAGCCTCTGGGCTCACTGACCTCCCTGGTACAACCTGACCTCCCCAAGTACACTCTCTGACACTCCCAGGTACACCTCTGACCTCCCAGGTACACCTCAGACACTCCCAGAGTGCCCGCCCTCACACTCCCAGGTACACCTCTGACACTCCTAGGTGCTCCTCTGTCACTCACTGATACGTCACCTCCCAGGTACACCGCCCAGGCACTCCCAGGTACCGCTGACACTGCTTGGGTACCTCCAGACCTGCCCGGTACACTTCAGACACTGCCAGGTACACCTCCACCCCCAGGTACACCTCCAGTCACTCAAAGGTGCACCTCCTTGCTCCCAAGTGCAGCTCTGACCTCCAGGCACACCTCTGACACTTCCAGGTACACCTCAGACACTCCCAGGTACTGACACTCCCAGGTGCACCTCTGTGCCTCCCAGGCTGTGCATCTCTTGACCTCCAAAGGTACACCTCCGACACTCCCAGGTACCTCCGTCACTCCCAGTGCCTTCTTACCTCCCAGGTACTCTTCCTACCTCCCAGAGACCTCCAAAGCCTCTGTGTGACCTCCGGGTACATCTCCTGACACTCCAGGTACTCACTGACACTCCTGGTTGCCTCTCAGGTACACCTCTGAGCACTCCCAGGTACACCTCTACAACACTCCCAGGTACACCTCAACACTCCCAGGTACCTCTGATGCTCCCAGGTACACCTTTGATACTCCCAGGTACTCACTGACATTCCTGGTACACCTCTGACACTCCAGGTACACCACCGGACTCTGGGTCCACCTCTGGCTTACTCCCAGTACACCTCCGACCTCCAGGTACACTTCTCCGCCTCCAGACTGCCTCCGACCTCCCCAGGACCTTCTGACACTCAAGTTCCTCTAACACTCCCAGGTACACCTCTCACACTCCAATGCTCCCACCCCAGCATTCCTGGTACACTTCTGACACTCCCAGTACATGTCCGACACTCTGGAATACACCTCCTGACTTGCTCCCAGGTGCATCTCCTGACAGCACTCTCAGGCCACACCTCTGACACTGCCAGGTACACCTCCTGACCAATCCCAGGTACTCCTGTGTTGCTCCCAGGTACACCTCCGACACTTCAGGTACACCTCCTGCCAGGTACACCTCTGACCTCTGAAGTACTCCACCTGACATTCCCTGGTACACTTCTGACACTCAGGTACATGTCCGACACTCCCCACTCACCTCTGACACTCCCAGGTACATCTGACACTCTCAAGGTACACCTCTGACACTGCCAGTACACCTCCTGGCGTCTGAGTACTCCTGTGACACTCTGAGTACGCCTCCGACACTTCCAGAGTACACCTCTGCCAGGTACACCTCTGACACTCCCAAGTACTCACTGACATTCCCACTACAGCCCCACTTCTGACACTCCCAGGTACACCTCTGACACTCCCAGGAACACCTCTGACCTCCCTGCGATATTCCTCCTGACACTCCCTAATTGCACCTCCTGACACTCACAGATACACCTGAGACACTCCCTGGTACTCCTCTGGCCTCCCAGGTACACCTCTCTCACTCCTGATTTTCCCCTGCCACTCTCCCAGGTACACCAGACCTCAGGTGCCTCAGACACTCCCAGGTACCTCTGACACTCCCTGGTACACCTCAGACACTTCTAGGTACACCTCTCACCTCGCAGGTACACCTCTCTCACACTCCCAGAGTACTCCTGTGACACTCCCTGGTATTTCTCCTGGCTTGCTCCAGGTACACCTCAGACTCTCCCAGGTACCTCAGACACTCCCAGGAACACCTCAGACACTCCCTAGGCACAGCTCTGACACTCCCAGGTACACAACGCTGACACTGAAAGGTACCTCTGACACTCATGTATACCTCCGACACTCCCCAGGTGGCATGTCTCAAGCACTCCCAGGTACTCCACTGACACTCCCTGGTACAACCCTGACACTCCTGAGTACACTCTCTGACCTCCCAGGTACACCTCTGACACTCCAGGTACACCCTCAGCACTCCAGGTGCCTTCCTCACTCCCAGGTACACCTCTCTGACACTCCTAGGTACTCCTCTGTCACTCCCCACTGATGCACGTCTGTACTCCCAGGTACACCGCCTCTGGCACCGCTGACACTGCCAGGTCACACATCAGACACTGCCCATTGCAGACACCAGGTACACCTCAGACACCCCCAGGTACACCTCAGTCACTCCAAGGTGCACCTCTGACCTCCCAAGTGCAGCTCTGACACTCCAGGCACACACCACAACGCTCCCAGACACCTCAAAACCTCCAGGTGCCTGACCTCCCAGGTACCTCTGACCTCCCAGTACACCTCTGACCTCCAGGTACACCTCCGACACTCCCAGGTACACCTCCGTCCTCCCAGGTACACTTCTTACCTCCCCAGGTACTCTCCTGCTCCCAGGTACACCTCCTGACACTCCAGGTACACCTCTGACCTCCCCATTTTTTATCAGCCCTCCGAGGTACATCTCCTGACCTCTGGTGCTCCACTGACCTCCTGGTACACCCCCTAACACTCTCAGGTGCCTGGCTTTGCTCCAGGTACACCTCTGACACTCCCAGGTGTGCTCAGGCACTCCAGGTGCCTCTGATGCTCCCAGGTACACCTTTGATACTCCCAGGTGCTCCACTGACATTCCCTGGTACCTCTGACACTCCCAGGTACACCGCGGACACGCCAGGTCCACCTCTGACACTCCCAGCCCCCTGCTCCCAGGTACACTTCTCACTCCCAAATCGCCTCCGACACTCCCCAGGTACACTTCACCAGCACTCCCAGGTACACCTCCTGACCTCAAGTTTCACCTCTAACACTCCCAGGTGCCTCTCACACTCCCATTGCTCCTCTGTCATTCCTGGTACACTTCTGGCCTCCCAGGTACATGTCCCGACTTGTCTGTAATCACCTCCTGGCCTCCCAGGTACATCTCTGACACTCTCAGGTACACCTCCTGGCCTGCCAGGTACACCTCCTGACAATCCAGGTACTCCTGTGACACTCCCAGGTACAACTCCAAGCTTACTTCCAGGTACACCTCTGCCAGGTACACCACTGACATTCCTTTTGCACTTCTGACACTCCCAGGTACACCTCCCATTCTCCCAGGTACATCTGACACTCCTAGGTACATCTCTGACCTCCCAGGTACACCTCTGACACTCCCAGGTACCACCTCTGACACCCAGGTACACCTCCGATAATTCAAGGCCTCTGATTCTCCCACACCTCTTGACACTCCCAGGTACTTCACTGCTTCTCCTGTTGCTCTCCTGGCTTTCCTGGTTCACCTCTGATACTCCCAGGTCACCTCTGGCTTCTCTAATTTTCAGACATTCCAGGTACACCTCCGACATTCCCAGGTACACCTCCCGTGCCAGTTACCTTTAGGCTCCCTGGTACATCACTGACACTCCCAGGTGCATCTGACATTCCCCAGGTACACCTCTGACTCTCCCAGGTACACCTCTGATACTCCCAGGTACACCTCTGACCTTCCCAGGTCCGCCTGCGACACCCCATGTGCAACTCCGACACTCCCAGGTGAACCTCCGATACTCCAGGTGCCACACTGACCTCCCAGGTACACCTCTGACAATCCTGGTACACCTCTGACACTCCCATACACCTCTGACTCTCCCAGGTCACCTCTGATGCTCCCAGGTACACCTCTGACCTCCCAGGTCCGCCTCCGACACCCCATGTTTCCGACTTGCTCCCAGGTAAACCTCCATACTCCAAGGTACACCTCTGACACTCCAGGTACACCTCTGACACTCCCTGGTACACCTCTGGCACTCCCAGGTACCTCAGGCCTCCCTCTTACCTCTGACACTCCCAGGTACACCTCTTTCACTCCTGGTTGTCCCCTGACACTCCCAGGTACACCTCAGACCCTCCCAGGTACACCTCAGACCCTCCCAGGTACCTCGAACCTCCCAGGTACACCTCTGACAGTACCTGCACGTGAACACTTCTGGGTGCACCTCTCACACTCGAAGGTACACCTCTCACACTCCCAGGTACTCCTGTGACACTCCTTGGTACTTCTCTGACACTCCCAGGTACACCTCAGATACTCTCAGGTACACCGTTGACACTACCAGGTACACCTCTGACACTCCATGTACACCTCCGACACACCCAGGTACACCTCTGAGCTCTCCAGGTACGCCACTGACATTCCCTGGTACACCCCTGACACTCCCAGGTACACCTCTGCTCTCCCAGGTACACCTCTGACTCCGTTACACCTCCCAGACTCCCAGTACACCTCTGAGCACTCCCAGGTCACCTGCAACCCCCCATGTGCAACTCCGACACTCCCAGGTAAACCTCCCGTACTCCAGGTACCTCTGACAGCTCCCAGTACACCTCTGACAATCCCTGTGCCTCTGACACTCCCAGGTACACCTCAGACACTCCCTGGTACACCTCTGGCACTCCCAGGTACACCTCTTTCACTCCTGGTTGTCTAACACTCCCAGGTACACCTCAGACACTCAGGTACACCTCAGGCACTCCCAGGCACACCTCTGACAGTGCCTGGTACACCTCAGACACTTCTAGGTGCACCTCTCACACTCGAAGGTACACCTCTCACACTCCAGGATCTCCTGTGGACAATCCTTGGTACTTCTCTGACACTCAGGTACACCTCAGATACTCCCAGGTACACCTCACTCCCAGGCACACCTCTGACACTCCCAGGTGCACCCTTCGGCTTTTCACCTCTGACACTCCATGTACCTCCTGACACTCCCAGGTACACCTCCCAACACTCCCGGTACTCCCAACCTCCCTAGGTAAACCCCGGCCTCCCTCTCAGACACTCCTGTACACCTCTGACGCTCCCAGGTACACCTCTTTCACTCCTGGTTGTCCTGACACTCCCAGGTACACCTCAGACCCTCCAGGCACCTCGAACCCTCCCAGGTACACCTCAGACACTCCCAGGTACACCTCTGACAGTACCTGGTGCCCTCAGACCTTCTGGGTGCACCTCTCACCCAGGTACCTCAGACACTCCCAGGTACAACCCAGATACTCCCAGGTACACCCCAGACACTCCCAGGTACACCTCCGACACTCCCGGTACACCTCTGACCTCCTGGTACACCTCCTGACCTCCCAGGTACACCTCTGACCTCCCAGGAACACCTCTGACACTCCTAGGTATTCCTCTGACGCTCCCTGGTACACCTCTGACACTCTGAGCACCTGAGACACTCCTGGTACACCTGACACTCCCAGGTACACCATGACACTCCCAGGTACACCTCAGAGCACTCCCAGGCCACTTCTCCACACTCCCAGGTACCTCTGACACTCCTAGGTACTCTCTGTCACTCACTGATACCGTCTTTCCAGGTACCATGACTCCCAGGTACACCCATGACACTGCCAGGTACACATCAGACACCTGCCCGGTACACTTCAGACACTGCCAGGTACACCTCAGACACCCCAGGTACCTCAGTCACTCCAAGGTGCACCTCTGACCTCCAAGTGCACCTCAGACACTCCTGGTACACCTCTGACACTCCCAGGTACACCTCTCTCACCCTGGTTTCCCCTGACCTCCCAGGTACCTCAGGCACTCCCAGGCCCTCTCCTCCCTGGTTTCCCCTGCTCCCTGGTACACCTCTGACCTCCCTGGTACCTCAACACTCCCAGGTACACCTCTGACACTCCTGGTACACCTCAGACACTTCTAGGTACACCTCTCACACTCAGGTACACCTCTCCCACTCCCATGTACTCCTGTGACACTCCTTCTTACCTCCGACACTCCCAGGTACACCTCTGACACTCCCAGGTACTCACTGACCTCCCTGGTACAACCCTGACAGTCCCAGGTACACCTCTGAGCTCCCAGGTTCACCTCTGACCTCCCAGCTACGCCTCAGACACTCCAAGGTACCCCAGATATTCCCAGATACACCCCAGACACTCCCAAGTACACTTCTGACACGCCCAGGTTGCACCTCTGCCTCCTGGTACCTCTGACCTCCCAGGTACACCTCTGACCTCCCAGGGACACCTCCGGCCTCCCAGGTACCTCTGCCTCCAGGTACACTTCTTACCTCCAGGCCTCCCACACTCCCAGATCACCTCTGACACTCCCTAGGTACACATCTGACACTCTCAGGTACACCTCAGACACTCCCAGGTACACCGCTGACACTCCCAGGTACCTACGACACTCCCACGTATCACCTCTGACACTCCCAGGTACACCTCCGACACTCCAGGTACACCTCCGACACCTCCTAGGTACTTCTTACACTCCCTGGTTACACCTCCGACACTCCCAGGTACACCTCTGTGCTCCCAGGTACCTCTGACACTCCCAGGTATACCTCTGACACTCCCAGGTACATCTCTGACGCTCCGGTACTCCTGACCTCCCAGGTACACCCTTGACACTCCCAGGTACTCCACTGACATTCTCTTGTCACACCTCTGACACTCCCAGGTACACCGCTGACACTGCCAGGTACACCTCCGACACTGCCAGGTACACCTCCTCCCAGGTACCTTCTCACCTCCCAGGTACACCTCCGACACTCCCAGGTACACCTCTGACACTCCCAGGCACACCTCAGACACTCCCAGGTACACAGCTGACACTCCCGTGCCTCTGACACTCCCAAGTACACCTCTGACACTCCCAGGTACCTCCAGATATTCCAGGTACACCTCCGGTATTCCCAGTACACCTCCGATATTCCCAGGTACACCTCTGATACTCCCAGGTACACCTTTGAGACTCCCAGGTACTTCACTGACACTGTCTGGTACCTCTGACACTCCAGGTAAACCTCTGACCTCCCAGGTACCTCCGATATTCCCAGGTACACCTCCGTTCCCAGGTACACCTCTGATACTCCCAGGTACACCTTTGAGACAAACAGGTGCTTCACTGACACTCCTGGTACACCTCTGACTCTCAGGTACTCCTCTGACACTCCTGGTTCACTTCTGAGACTCCAAGGTACCTCTGACACTCCTGGTACACCTCCGATATTCCCAGGTAACCCTCCGATATTCCCAGGTACACCTCCCGATACTCCCAGTACACCTTTGAGACTCCCAGGTACTTCACTGACACTCCCAGGTACACTTCTTACACTCCCAGGTATACCTCCGACACTCCCGGTACACCTCTGACCTCCCAGGTACACCTCTGACACTCCTGGTACACCTCAGACACTTCTGGGTACACCTCTCACACTCGCAGGTACACCTCTCCACTCCCAGGTACTCTGTCACACTCCCTGGTACTTCTCTGACACTCCCAAGTACACCTCAGACTCTCCCAGGTACACCTCCGAGCCTCCAGGTACTCCTGACCTCCTGGTACAACCTGACACTCCCAGTGCACCTCTGAAACTCCAGGTACACCTCTGACCTCCCAGGTACACCTCAGACACTCCAGGTACACCCCAGATATTCCCAGATATACCCTTACACTCCCAGGTACACCTCCGACACGCCAAGGTACACCTGACCTCCCAGGCCTCAGACACTCCCAGGTACACCTCTTGACACTCCCTGGACACCTCCAGACACTTCTGGTACACCTCTCACACTCGCAGAGTACACCTCTGACACTCCCAGGGTCACCGCAACACTGCCAGGTACACCACTGACACTCCCTGGTACACCCCTAACACTCCCAGGTACACCTCTGACACTCCCAGGTACACCTCAGACAATCCCAGGTACATCCAGGATCTCCCAGATACACCCCAGACACTCCCAGGCACCTCGACACTCCCAGGTACCTCTGCCTCCTGTACTCCCAACCCTCCCAGGTACACCTCTGACACTCCCAGGTACACCCTCTGACACTCCCAGGTACACCTCTGACACTCCCAGGTACACCTCTGACACTCTAGGTACTCCCACTGACACTCCTGGTGCACACCTGACACTCCATGTACACCTCTGACACTCCCAGGTACACCCCAGACGCTCCCAGGTACCTTCTCTCACTCCCAGGTACACCTCTGACCTCCTAGGTACTCCTCTGTCACTCCCTGATACACCTCTAACACTCCCAGGTCACACCGCTGACACTCCCAGTTACACCTCTCACACTGCCAGGTACACCTCAGACACTGCCAGTACCTCGGACACTGCCAGGTACACCTCAGACACTCCCAGGTACACCTCAGTCACTCCAGGTGCACCTCTGACACTCTCCAAGTGCACCTCGACACTCCCAGGCACACCTCTGGCCTCCTAGGTACACCTCCAGACACTCCCAGGTACACCATGCTCCCAGGTACACCTCTGACACTCCCAGGCACAACTCTGACACTCCCAGGTACACCCCAGATACTCCCAGGTACAACCAGACCTCCCAGGTACACCTCCGACAAGCCAGGTACCTCTGACACTCCCGGTACACCTCTGACACTCCCAGGTACACCTCTGACACTCCAGGTACACCTTTGACACTCCCAGGTACTCCACTGACATTCCTGGTACACCTCTGACACTCCAGGTACATCGTTGACACTGCCAGGTACACCTCCGACACTCCCAGGTACACGTCCGACACTCCCTGGTACACCTCTGACACTCCCAGGTACACCTCTTTCACTCCCTGGTTCTCCCCTACACTCCAGGTACACCTCTGACCTCCCAGGTACACCTCTGACACTCCCAGGTACACCTCAGACACTCCTGATACCTCAGACACTCCCAGGTACACCTCTGACCTCCCAGGTACCCTCAGACACTCTAGGTACACCTCTCCACAATCCCAGGCCACCTCTCCACACTCCCAGGTACTCCTGTGACACTCCAGGTACACCTCTGACCTCCCAGGTACACACATCTGACACTCCCAGGTACATCTCTGACACTCCAGGTAAACCTCTGACACTCCTGGCTCACCTCTGAGACTCCCAGGTACATCTCTGACACTCCTGGTACACCTCCCGTATTCCAGGCACACTTTCGATATTCCCAGGTACACCTCCGATACTCCCAGGTACACCTTTGAGACTCCCAGGTACTTCACAGACACTCCCTGGTACCCCTGACCTTCCCAGGTACACCTCTGACTCTCCAGGTACACCTCTGATACTCCCAGGTACCACCCCAGCACTCCAGGTCGCCTCCGACACTCCAGGTACAACTCCGACACTCCAGCTAAACCTCCGGTCTCCTAGGTACACCTCTGCCACTCCCAGGTACACCTCAGACACTCCTGGGCAGACCTCTGACACTCCCAGGTACACCTCTTTCACTCCTGGTTTTCCCCAACCTCCCAGGTACACCTCACACCTCCCAGGTACACCTCTGACACTCCCAGGTACACCTCTGACACTCCCAGGTACACCTCTGACACTCCAGGTACACCCCAGACACTCCAGGTACCTTCTCACTCTCCAAGGTACACCTTTGACCTCCTAGGTACTCATCTGTCACTCCTGATACGTCTACTACTCCCAGGTACACCGCCGACACTCCCAGGTACACCGCTGACACTGCCAGGTACACCCTCCAGACACTGCCAGGTACACTTCGAACACTCCAGGTACACCTCAGGCCTCCCAGGTACACTTCAGTCACTCCAGGTGCACCTCTGACACTCCCAAGTGCACCTCTGACACTCCCAGGCACACCACTGACACTCCCAGGTACACCTCCAGACACTCCCAGGCATGCACTGCTGGCCTCCTAGGTGAACACACCTCTGACGCTCCTGAAGTGCACCTCTGTGCTCCCAGGTGCACACCCGACACTCCCAGGTGCCACCTCCACGACACTCCCAGGTACACTCCCAGGTACACCTCCGACACTCCCCAGGTACACCTCTGACACTCCCAGGTACCTCGACACTCCCAGGTACACCTCCCGGCCTCCCGAGGTACATCTCCTGACACTCCCGGTTACTCTACTGACACTCCCTGAGCCACCCATGACTTTTTCAAGGCACACCTCTGGCACTCCCAGGTCCACCTCTCTGACACTCCCAGGTACACCTCCCAAGCACTCCCAGGTACACCTCTGACACTCCCAGGTACACCTTGGCTCCCCAGGTACTCACCTGACATTCACTGGTACACCTCTGACACTCCCAGGTACACCCTTCAGTTCTGCCAGGTACACCTCTGACCTCCCAGGTACCTCCGACACCCAGAGTCACGCCTGTACTCCCAGTACACTTCAACCTCCCAGGTACACCTTTGACACTCCCCAGGTACACCTCTGACTTGCTCCCAAGTACACCTCTGACACTCCCGGGTACACCTCCAACACTCCCAGGTACACCTGAAACTGCCAGGTACACTTCCTTGCTCTCCAGGTACACCTCCGACACTCCCAGGTACACCTCTGTGACACTCTGAGCACACCTCAGGCCTCCAGGTACACCTCCGACACTCTCAGGTACACCTCCTGACCTCCAGGTACACCTCCTGACACTCCAAAGGTACACCTCTGACACTCCCAAGTACTCACTGACATTCCCTGGTACACTTCTGACACTTTCCCCAGGCACCACGTCCGACCACTCCCCCATACACCTCTGACACTTAGGTACATCCCTGACCTCCCCAGCTCCACCTCTGACACTGCCAGGTACACCTCCTGACAATCCCAGGTACTCCTGTGACGATCTTGGAGTACACCTCCGACACTCCCAAGTACCTCTGGCTTGCTCCCAGGTACACCTCCGATATTCCCAGGTACACCTCCATTCCCAGGTACCTCTGGTACTCCCAGGTACACCTTTGAAGACTCCAGGTACTTCACTGGCTTACTCCCTTGTGCACCTCTGGCCTCCCAGGTACTCCTTTGACACTCCCTGGTTCACTTCTCACAGAACTCCCAGGTACATCTCTGACACTCCCTGAGTACACCTCCGTGATTCCCAGGTTCACCTCTGATATTCCCAGGTACACCTCCCGATACTCCCAGGTACACCTGTGAGACTCCCAGGTACTTCACCCCGGCCTCCCCTGGGATACCCCTGACATTCCCAGGTACACCTCTGACTCTCCCAGGCCACCTCTGATACTCCCGGGTACACCTCCTGGCCTCCAGGTCCGCCTCCGAGCACTCCCAGGTACAACTCCGACACTCCCGGGTAACCTCCGATGCTCCCTAGGTACCTCCCAGCACTCCCAGGTACCTCCGACACTCCCTGGTACACCTCTGACACTCCCAGGTACACCTCTATCACTCCCTGGTTCTCCCCAACCTCCCAGGTACACATCACACACTCCAGGTACACCTCAGACACTCCCAAGGTACCTCCAGACACTCCCAGGTGCCCTCGAACACTCCTAGGTACACCTCTCACACTCCCAGAGTACACCTCTCCACCTCCAGATACTCTGTGACAGTCCCATGTACCGTCTGACACTCAAGTACCTCAACACTCCCAGGTACACCTCCCCAGCACTCCCAAGTCGCCTCCTGACACTCCCCGGTACCCTGACTCCCAGGTACCTCTGACACTCCCAGGTACACCTCTGACACTCCCAGGTACACCCCAGACACTCCCAGTACTTCTCCACTCCCATTTTGCTGACCTCCCCTGGGTACTCTTCTTGTCACTCCCCTGATGCACACGTCCTAACACTCCCAGGTACACCCTTTGACACTCTGGGTACACCGCCCCGACACTGCCAGGTGCACCTCGAACACTGCCGGGTGCAGCCAGACACTGCCAGGTACACCTCAGCCTCCCAGGTACACCTCCAGTCACTCCAGGCGCACCTCTGACACTCCCAAGTGCTTCTGACACTCCCAGGCACACCTCTGGCCTCCCAGGTACACCTCAGACACTCCCAGGTACACTGCTGACACTCCTGGGTACCTCTGACACTCTGCTACACTCTGACACTCCCAGGTACATCCGACTTGCTCCCAGGTACACCTCTGACACATTCCCAGGTACACCCGATATTCCCAGGTACACCTCCACGATATTCCCAGAGTACACCTCTGATAATCCCAGGTACATCTTTGAAACTCCAGGTACTTCACCCAGCACTCCCTGGTGCACCTCTGGCCTCCCAGGTACTCCTCCTGACACTCCCTGGTTCACCTCTGAGACTCCCAGGTACACCTCTGACACTCCTTGTACACCTCCGATATTCCCAAATTACACCCGCCTCGATGCTCCCAGGTACCTTTGAGACTCCCAGGTGCTTCACTGACACTCACTGGTATGCCCCCTGACATTCCCAGGTACACCTCTGACTCTCCCAGGTACCTGCAAATGCTCCAGGTACACCTCTGACACTCCCAGTTCCTCCGACACTCCCAGGTAAAACTCCGACACTCCCAGGTAAACATCCCGTGCTCTGCACCTCTGGCCTCCCAGGTACACCTCCCCAGCCTCCTGGGTATTCCTCTGGCCTCCCTGGTGCACCTCCTGACCCACTCCCAGGTACACCTCAGACACTCCTGGTTTCACCTCCCAGCCTCTGGGTACACACCTCTTTCCTCCCTGGTTTCAACCTCCCAGGTACACATCCAGACACTTCAGGTACACCTCAGACACTCCCAGGTACACCTCGGCCTCCCTGGTACACCTCCAGGCACTTCTGGGTGCACCTCTCACACTCGCAGGAACACCTCCACGTGCTCCCAGGTACACCTCCTGGCCTCCCAGGTACACCTCTGACACTCCATGTGCCTCCGACACTCCCAGGTACCTCTGACACTCCCAGGTACTCACTGACACTCCCTGGTGCACCCCTGACACTCCAGGTACACCTCCCAACCTCCCAGGTACACCTCAGACACTCCCAGGTACATCCCAGACCTCCCAGGCTACACCCCAGACACTCCCAGGTACACCTCGCTTACTCCCAGGTACACCTCGGCACTCCCTGGTATGCCTCTGACCTCCCAGGTACACCTCTGACACCACCAGTACCTTCACAACTCCCCAGGTACACCTCCTGACACTCCCTAGGTACTCCACTGACATTCCTTGGTACACCTCCCAACCTCCCTAGGTACACGTCCGGCTCCCAGAATACACCTCTGACACTTCCAGTACACCTCTGACACTCCCAGGTACACCACCAGACACTCCCAGGTACACTTCTCTCACTCCAGGTACACCTCCTGACACTCCTGGGTACTCCTCTGTCAACCTCTGACACCCCTAGGTACCCTGTCACCCCTGACACCTCTAACACTCCCCAGGCACAGGTGACACCCAGGTACACTGCTGACACTGCCAGTACACCTCAGACACTGCCAGGCACACCTCAAACACTCCAGGCACACCCCAGACACCCAAGGTGCACCTCTGACACCCCAGGCACCTCTGACACTCCCGGTACACCTCAGACACTCCCAGGCAAACCGCGACACTCGCGCACACCTCTACACTCCCAGGTACACCTCCGACACTCCCCAGGTACACATCTGACACCCAGGCACACCTCTGACACTCCCAGGTACACCTCTGACACCCCTGGTACACCCTCTGACACTCCCAGTACTCCACTGACATTCCCTGGTACACCTCTGACACTGCACACGTCCGTTACCCCAGATACACCTCTGACACTCCCAGGCACACCTCAGACACTGCCAGGTACACCTCAGACACTGCCAGGTACACCTGACACTCCCAGGTACACCTCAGTCACCCAAGATGCACCTCTGACACTCTTAAGTGCACCTCTGACACTCCGGGCACACCTCTGACACTCCCAGGTACACCTCTGACACTCCCAGGCACACCGCTGACACTCGGCACACCCTGACACACCCAAGTACACCTCTGACACTCCCAGGTACTCTTCCGACACCCCAAATACATTCCGACACCCCAGGTACACCTCTTACACCCCAGGTACACATCCGACACTTCCAGGTACACCTCTGACACCCCAGGCACACCCTGACACCCCAGGTACATCTCCACACCCCAGTACATCTCTAACACCCCAGGCACCTCAACTGACACCCTGGTACACCCCTGACACCCCAGGTACACCTCTGACACCCCAGGTACATCTCTGACACTCCCAGGTACCAACCGACACTCCTGGTACACCCCTCTGACACTCCCAGGCACACCTCTGACACTCCCCAGGCACACCCCAGACACTCCCAGGCACATTCTCATACTCCCAGGTACACCTCTGACACTCCTAGGTACCTCTGTCACCCCTGATACACGTCTAACATTCCCAGGCACACCGCTGACACTCCAGGTACACCGCTGACACTGCCAGGTACACCTGACACTGCCAGGTACACTCAGACACTGCCAGGCACACCAGACACCGCCGGGTACACCCCACCCTGCACACCTCAGACACTCCAAGGTGCACCTCTAGCCTCCCAAGGCACCCCCTGACACCCCAGGCACACCTCAACACTCCCAGGTACACCTCAGACACCCCCAGGTACACCGCTGACACTCCCAGGTACACTTTACACTCCCGGGTACACCTCACACTCCCAGGCACACTGCTAACACTTCCAGGTACACCTCCGACACTGCCAGGCACACCTCCGACACCCCAGTACACTTGCACTCTCAGGTACACCTCCGACACCCCAGGCACACCTCTGACACCCCAGGCACACCTCAGACACCCCAGGTACACCGCTGACACCCCAGGCACACCCTGACACTCCCAAGTACACCTCCTGACATTCCCAGGCACACCTCTGACACCCCAGGCACACCTCTGACACTCCCTGGTACACCTCAGACACTCTAGGCACACCTCGCACTCGCAGGTACACTCCGACATTCCCAGGCACACCTCTGACACCCCAGGTACACCTCTGACAATCCATGTACACCTCCGACACCCCAGGTACACCTCTGACACCCAGGTACCCACTGACACCCTGGTACACCCTGACACTCCCAGGTACACACCCTCTGACACTCCCAGGTACACCCAGACACTCCCAGTACATCCCAGACACTCCCAGATACACCCCAGACACCCCAGGCACACCTCCGACACTCCCAGGTACCTCTGACACTCCCCTGGAATACCTATGACACCCCAGTACACCTCCTGACACTCCCAGTACACTTCTGACACTCCCAGGCACACCTCTGACACCCCAGTACCCACTGACATTCTCACACCTCTGACACCCCAGGTACACGTCCGACACTCCCAGACACCTCTGACACTCCCAGGTACACTTGACACTCCCCAGGTACACCTCTAACACCCTACCCACTGACACTTGCACCCTGACACTCCCAGGTACACCGCAGACACTCGCGTACACTCTCTCACTCCCAGGTACACCTCTGACACTCGTGTACCCTCTCTGTCACCCCCTGATACACCTATAACACTTGGTACACAGGTGACACTCGTGCACACTGCTGACACTGCCAGGTACACCTCAGACACTGCCAGGCACACCACTTCCAGGTACACCTCAGACACCCAAGGTGCACCTCTGACACCCCAGGCACACCTCTGACACTCCCAGGTACACCTCACTCCCAGGTAAACCGCTGACACTCCCAGGTACACTTCTTACACTCCCAGGTACACCTCCGACACCCCAGGTACACATTGACACCCCCAGTACACCTCTGACACTCGGTGACACCTCTGACACTCTGCACACCTCTGACACTCCCAGGTACACTTCTACTGCAGGACACTCAGACACTCCCAGGTACACCGCTGACACTCCCAGGTACACCCTCTGACACCCCAAGTACACCTCTGACACCCCAGGCACACCTCTGACACTCCCAGGTACACCTCTGACACCCCTGGGCACACCTCAGACACTTCTAGGACACCTCTGCACCTGCAGGCACACCTCCCATTCCCAGGCACACCCTGACACCCCAGGTACACCTCTGACACCCATGTACACCTCCGACACCCCACACCTCTGACACCCTAGGAACCCACTGACACCTGGTACACCCTGACACCCCAGGTACACCTCTGACACTCCGTGTACACTTCAGACACCCCAGGTACATCCCAGACATCTGACACACCCTGACACCTGGCACACCTCCGACACTCCCTGTACACCTCTGACACCCCTAGTATACTCTCTGACACTCCCAGGCACACTTGACACCCAGTACACTTCTGACACTCCCAGGTACACCTCTGACACTCCTGGGTACTTCACTGACATTCCTTGGTACACCTCTGACACTCCAGGCACACGTCCACTCCCAGATACACCTCTGACACTCCCAGGCACCTGACACTCCCAGGTACACCTCAACACCCCAGGTACCCACTGACACCCCCTGGTGCACCCCTGACACTCCCAGGCACACCGCAGACACCCCAGGTACACTTCTCAATTCCAGGTACACCTCTGACACTCCTAGTACTCTGTCACCCCTGATACACCTCTACACTCCCAGGTACACACCTCGGTGACACTAAAGTCACTGCTGACACTGCCGTACACCCCAGACACTTCCAGTACACCTCAGACACTGCCAGGTACACCTCAAACGCTCCCAGGCACACCTCAGACACTCCAAGGCACCTTGACACTCCCAGCACACCTCTGACACTCTGCAAGTACACCTCAGACACTCCCAGGTACACCGCTGACACCCCAGGTACACTTCTACACCCAGGCACACCTCTGACACCCCAGGTACACCTCTGACACCCTGACACCTCTGACACTCCCAGGTACTCCACTGACATTCCCTGGTACACCTCTGAGACCCTGTCCACACCCCAGATACACCTCTGACATTCCCAGGTACACCTCTGACACCCCAGGTACACCTCTAACACCCCAGGTACCCACTAGCAATACGTAACTGAAACGAAGTACAATTGAT
>NW_024717930.1:0-5136 GCF_018991925.1 Homarus americanus
GATCCTACTGGCCAGCCTTCACACGTTCACAGCTACAGGATCTTACTAGCCAGCCTTCACACGTTCACAGTTACAGGATCCTACTAGCCAGCCTTCACACGTTCACAGTTACAGGATCCTACTGGCCAGCCTTCACACGTTCACAGTTACAGGATCCTACTGGCCAGCCTTCACACGTTCACAGTTACAGGATCCTACTGGCTAGCCTTCACACGTTCACAGCTACAGGATCCTACTGGCCAGCCTTCACACGTTCACAGTTACAGGATCCTACTGGCTAGCCCTTACACGTTCACAGCTACAGGATCCTACTGGCCAGCCATCACAGAACTAGTTGTTGTGGTAATTCACGTTTTGTTTACATATCTACATTAGCGGTGTTGACTGATCCGCCAGACTGTTTGTACAATAGAGTGGTTTTGAGGTAACTGTGCTCCTCCTGCCCCTGTATGGAGTGAGTCTAACCTAACCTAACCTAACCTATCCTAACCTAACCTAACATCAACGTGAAGTTTGTAAGCTCTGTTATGGCTAATATAAACAGCCTTGTGTGTGTGGTTTACAGTATATTTTCCTCGCTTGTGATATTATTATTATTTTTATTTTTTTTGGCAAACTATTCAACATACAAGGGTATACTTTACTAATTCTGACACCCCTACCCCCCACACACAAAATTCCTCACTCTTTATCGTCACCCGTTCCAAAAATTATCATCTGTTATAGAGAGACAACAGAGACCCAAAAGGTTTATTTTTTATTTTCAAAGACTATAAAGACGTCAGGGCCTCAGGGGTGTGTGAGTTCTTTTGGGTGTCGTGTGGTTATCGCCCGTCACTTAACCTTCCAGCTGCACACCTCGTCACCCTCAACCTCGAAACTTTAAAAATCCCCCTCCTCCTACCCCCTCCTCCTATCCCCTTCTATCCCCTTCTCCTATCCCTCCCTCCTATCCCCTCCTCCTATCCCCTCCTCCTACTCCCTCCTCCTATCCCCTCCTCCTATCCCCTCCTCCTATCCCCTTCTCCTATCCCCTTCTCCTATCCCCTCCTCCTATCCCCTTCTCCTATCCCTTCCTCCTATCCCCTTCTCTATCCCTCCCTCTTGTCCCTCCTCTCTTTCTCCTCCTCCTCTCCCCTTCACTCCCTTCTCTTCTATCCATCTCCTATCCTTCTCCTGTCCCCTTCTAACCCTTCCCTCTCTCCCTTCTCCCTGCTCCCTTCTCCTATCCTCCTCTATCTTATCCCTTCCTGCCTCCTCCCCTCCCCTCCTCCTACCCCGCTCCTCCCTGTCCTCCCTCCTACCTCTCCCTCTCCCTGTCCCCTCCTCCCCACCCCCCTTCCCTACCCCCTCCCTCCCCCTTCCCTCCTCCCCTTCTCTACCCCCTCCTCCTACCCCTCTCCTCCCCTCCCCCCCCTCCTACCCCTCCTCCCTGTCCCCTCCTCCTACCCTTCTCCTACCCCCTCCCTATCCTCCTCCCCTACCCCCCTCCTCCTGCCTCCTCCTACCCCTTCTCCCCTGCCCCTTCTCCTGCCTCCTCCTACCCCCTCCTCCTACCCCCTTCCCCCTCACCCCTGTACCACGTCACCTCCACGTCACCTCCTCTCACCTGGACAGTAGATATCATCAGAATTAGACACCTGCTCTTACCTACAGTTCTTCACTCATTAAGACGACTGTGAGCTTGAGATACCCAGCTATCGACCACCTGTGAGCTTGAGATACCCAGCTACCATCCACCTGTGAGCTTGAGATACCCAGCTACCATCCACCTGTGAGCTTGAGATACCCAGCTACCATCCACCTGTGAGCTTGAGATACCCAGCTACCATCCACCTGTGAGCTTGAGATACCCAGCTACCATCCACCTGTGAGCTTGAGATACCCAGCTACCATCCACCTGTGAGCTTGAGATACCCAGCTACCATCCACCTGTGAGCTTGAGATACCCAGCTACCATCCACCTGTGAGCTTGAGATACCCAGCTACCATCCACCTGTGAGCTTGAGATATCCAGCTACCATCCACCTTGTAAAATATTTAATACAAGTTAATTATATAAAAAAATCACTCTATTTGGGATACCTTAATGTTCATTTTCTCTCTATGGTCCAGTGGCTGAAGTTATCACCAATTCCGATTATTACCGACTCATTGATCTTGCTGAATGTGTCTTATAACGTTGAGGAAAACAGTCAAATAAAAAGGATAATTTAGTTTTTTTTTATTATCATGACTAATTCAACCATATTTTTGGGGGGAGTTTCTGTTTTGTAAGTGTTTTAATTTCATCTACACTATAATCTACACTACAACTACACTATCATCTACACTACAACTACACTATCATCTACACTATCATCTACACTATCATCTACACTACAACTACACTATCATCTACACTACAACTACACTATCATCTACACTATCATCTACACTATCATCTACACTACAACTACACTATCATCTTCACTATCATCTACACTATCATCACCATTAACACTACACTATCATCTACACTATCATCTACACTACAACTACACTATCATCTACACTATCATCTACACTATCATCTACATTAACACTACACTATCATCTACACTATCATCTATACTATCATTTACACTATCATCTACACTATCATCTACACTATCATCTACACTATCATATACACTATCATCTACACTATCATCTCCATTATCATCTACACTACAACTACACTATCATCTACACTACAACTACACTATCATCTGCACTATCATATACACTATCATCTACACTATCATATACACTATCATCTACACTATCATCTACACTATCATCTACACTACAACTACACTATCATCTACACTATCATCTACACTATCATCTACACTACAACTACACTATCAACTACACTATCATCTACACTACAACTACACTATCATCTACACTATCATCTACACTATCAACTACACTATCATCTACACTACAACTACACTATCATCTACACTACATCAACTACACTATCATCTACACAATCATCTACATTAACACTACACTATCAACTACACTATCTTCTACACTACACATACACTATCCTTTACACTATATGAACTGCACCATCCTCAACATAATATCACACCTTTTCATAAAAAGTACCTCAATTTTTATTTGACCTCTATCCTTACACCAGAATTGATCTCAGTAAATTCTTCAATATGACTTATTTAAAAAAAGTCTTTGTGTCAACTTGGAGGAAGGTACGCCAAGGCTTGTGGGGCAAGACTCGTCGCCATGACCCACCAGCTCCTGTCAAGGTCTCACCTGAAGATCATTCAACTACTCATTATTTCATTGTTTCATGTAAAACAAAGGAAGTAATTTTACATTTTATAATATCTTACGACTATAAGACCGGACATCAACAAATTCTCCAAGCTTACATGGAGGCGAATAAGATAAAATGAAACACAGGGTCAACTGCAAGAACTTTTTATTTTATTTATTTTTTATTTTTTATTTCTTCATGGATTATTATTATTATTATTATTATTATTATTATTATTATTATTATTATTATTATTATTATTGTTATTATCATTATTATTATTATTATTTTCAATTTTGTTTTTAAGATAAATTTCATTTATAACACCATCAATCATCACTACATATAACACCATCCATCATCACTACATATAACATCAGCTACCATCACTACATATAACATCATCCATCATCACTACATATAACACAACCCATCATCACTACATATAACACCACCCATCATCATTACATATAACACCATCCATCATCACTACAGATCGGTAAAGTAGTTTCCGAGATTCTCGTGCGAACACACATGCACACAAACACACACACACACACAGACATACTTCTTTGTTTTATATATATATAAAGATTATTATTATTATCATTATTATTATTAGTATTATTATTAATAATTTCTTTTAACCTTTTTACAATGTTCAATTAATCTCATCATCTGATCTCACCCACACACTGGTAGTTATGTTAATTTCATCAATATTTCTGGAATGTTATTGTACTCGTGTATAGTTGAACAACTACCACTAAATTGTTTTGTCAACTACTAATTGTATTGCATTTATTTCGTTAATTTTGCCATTTAAACTATAATTAAATTGTGTACTTTTGGTGAGGGGGGGGAGGGGGAGAGGCGTGGTTTAGGGGGATATCCAGAGTCCACACAAATTACATTCCCTTGTAAAAAAAATAATCACCTTCTAACAGTGAAATATCCAGGAGATGAAGTATTGCATTATTTTCATATCTTAGAGTCTGTATTCAAGATGCTAGACATCGGGTGGTGTGGTGTTCACGTGGTGCAGTAACTCGTCCTCGGGTGTTGATATGAAGGACCTCACGTGGTCATGGGAACACTGAGTGGGTGTGGTGTTCGTGTGTGTGTGTGTGTGTGTGTGTGTGTTGAAGTTAGCGTATATTTTCAGGCATGGTAGACAACATATGCTCTTCTGTATACACTTGGGTGGAAACACGAGTACACACACACACACACACACACACACACACACACACACACACACACACACATTTACGCCCCTGCCAGTTATCCATATTCTCAACCAGCAGCAGATGTGGACCTGCTAACGTGCGACATGAGTTAAGTGCGGGGTCCACACTGTCCTGGTCTGGGTGTTACCGCCTGGCTCACAAGTGAATATGTTTTTAGGTGACAATCGCGGACAGGAGCTCTCTCTCTCTCTCTCTCTCTCTCTCTCTCTCTCTCTCTTTATATAAAATTTGAAAACTTACCATGGTTACTTACCATCTTAACACTTCTGCCATTCTTTACTGCCCCTACACACCCCCCAGCTTCCTCCCCTCGGGTTACAGAGTGATGGAAACATAAAGAGAACTCACGTATCAACAATCGTCATGGACTGTGGGTGGGTGTGTGAGTGACCAGAAAAATGGACAGCTTGTCAAAGGTATCGTTATACAGCCATCAAAGTGGAGCGTATAGCGAGACAGCGGCCAGAGTGAAGGATTAATAAGGATTTAATAGAGCGTGAAATAGGGGAACACCATTGGCTTATTGTTGTTGACTAATACGATGGGTTTAATGCCCCTCAGTGTGTGTGTGTGTGT
>NW_024717931.1:0-4077 GCF_018991925.1 Homarus americanus
TATAACAAAGGCCCCTGGTTGAGTATAACAAAGGGCCCTAATCAAGTAGGACAAAGTTCCCTGATCGAGTATAACAAAGTACCCTAACCGAGTATAACAAAGCCCCCTGGACGAGTATAAAAAAGTCCCCGGATCGAGTATAACAAAGTCCATGGTAGAGTATAACAAAGTCCATGGTAGAGTATACCAAAGTCCCCTGATCGAGTATAACAAAGTCTCCTGGTCGAGTATAACAAAGTCCTCTGATCGAGTATAACAAAGTCCCCTCATCAAGTATAACAAAGTAACCTGATCGAGTATAAAAAAGTCCCCTGGCCAAGTATAACAAAGTCCCCAGATCGAGCATAACAAAGTCCTTTGGCCCAGTATAACAACGTCCCCAGATCGAGCATAACAAAGTCCCCTGATCGATTATAACAAAGTCCCCCGGCCGAGTATAGCAAAGGGCCCTGATCGAGTAAGACAAAGTCCCCTGTTCGAGTATAGCAAAGTCCCCTGGTCGAATATAACAAAGCCCCCTAATAGAGTATAACAAAGGCCCATGATCGAGTATAACAAAGTCCCCTAATCGAGTATAACAAAGGCCCCTCATCGAGTATAGCAAAGTCCTTTGGTCAAGTTTAAGAAAGTCACCTGATCGAGTATAACAAAGTTTTCTTTTCGAGTATAACAAACACCCCTCATCGAGTATAACAAAGTCCCCTGATTTAGTATAACAAAGGACCCTAATCGATTATAGCAAGGCCGCCTAATCGAGTATATCAAAGTCCCCTAGTCGAGTATAATAAAGTCCCCTGTTCGAGTCTAACATAAGTCCCCTGATCGAGCATAACAAAGTCCCCTGATCGATTATAACAAAGTCCCCTGGTCGAGTATAGCAAAGTCACCTGATCCAGTATAACAAAGGACCATGGTCGAGTATAACAAAGTCCCTTGATCGAGTATAACAAAGTCCCCTGATCATGTATAACAAAGTCCCCTGATCGAGTATAAAGAAGTCCCCTGGTCCACTATAACAAAGTCCCCTGATCGAGCATAACAAAGTCCCCTGATCGATTATAACAAAGTCCCCTGGTCGAGTATAGCAAACTCACCTGATCGAGTATAACAAAGCCTCCTGGACGAATATGACAAAGTCCACTGATCGAGTATAACAAAGTCCCCTGATCGAGTATAACAAAGGCTCCTGATCGAGTATAACATATTCCCTGATTGGGTATAACAAAGTCCTCTGGTCGAGTAAAAAAAAGTCCAATGATCGCGTTTAACAAAGTCCCCTGGTCGAGTATAACAAAGTCCCCTGATCGAGAATAACAAAGGCCGCTCATCGAGTATAACAAAGTCCATTGGTCCAGTATAAAAATGTCCCCTGTTCGAGAATAAGAATGTCCTTTGGTCGAGTATAACAAAGTCCCCTGGTCGAGTAGCAAAGTCACCTGATCAAGTATAACAAAGCCTCCTGGACAAATATAACAAAGTCCACTGATCGAGTATAACAAAGCCCCCTGCTCGAAAATAACAAAATCCCCTGATCGAGTATAACAAAATCCCCTGATCGAGTATAACAAAGGCACCTGATCAAGTCTAAAAAATGCCCCTAAGCGAGTATAACAAAGTCCCGTGGTTGAGTATAACAAAGTCCCCTGATCGAGTATAACATATCCCCTGATCGAGTATAACAAAGTCCTCTGGTCGAGTATAAAAAAGTCCCCTGATCGAGTATAACAAAGTCCTTGGTTGAGCATAACAAAGTCCCATGATCGAGTATAACAAAGTCCTCTGGTCGAGTATAAAAAAGTCCCCTGATCGCGAATAACAAAGGCCCCTAATCGAGTATAACAAAGTCCCCTGATCGAGTATAACAAAGTCCCCTTATCGAGTATAACAAAGTCCCCTGGTTGAGTATAACAAAGTCCCCTGATCAAGTATAACATATCAACTGATCGAGTATAACAAAGTCCCTGGTTGAGCATAACAAAGTCCCGTGATCGAGTATAACATATCCCCTGATCGAGTATAACAAAGTCCACTGGTCGAGTATAAATAAGTCCCCTGATCGCGTATAACAAAATCCCCTGGTCGAGTATAACAAAGTCCCCTGATTGAGTATAACAAAGGCCCCTCATCGAGTATAAAAAAGTCCCCTGGTCCAGTATAACAAAGTAACCTGATTGAGTATAAAAAAGTCCCCTGACCAAGTATAACAAAGTCCCCAGACCGAGCATAACAAAGTCCCCTGATCGAGTACAACAAAGTCCCCTAATCGAGTATAACAAAGCCCCCTGGACGAGTATAACAATGTTCCCTGATCGAGTATAACAAAGTCCCCTCATCGAGTATAACAGCGCCCCTGATCGAGTATATATCCCTGGTCGAAAGCAACAGTCCCCTGATCGAAACAAAGTCCCCTGAACGATTATAACAAAGGCCCCTGATCGAGTATAACCAAGTTCCTGATCGAAAGAACAAAGCCCCTGATCGAGTATATAACAGTCGCTCATCGAGTATAACAAAGTCCCCTGATCGAGATATAACAAAGGGCCCTGATCGAGTTTAACAAAGGCCCTGATCGAGTATAACAAAGTCCCGTGATCGAGTATAACAAAGTCCTGATCGAGAATAACAAACTCTGATCGAGTATAACAAAGTCCCCTGATCGAGTATAACAAAGTCCCCTGATCGAGTATAACAAAGTCCCTGATCGAGTATAACAAAGTCCCCGGTCGAGTATAAGAAAGTCCCCTGATCGGAGGCAAAGTTCTGATCGAGTATAACAAAGTCCCTGATCGAGTATAACAAAGGTCTCTGATCGAGTATAACAAAGTCCTGATCGAGTATAAACAAAGTCCCCTGACCGAGTAACAAAGGCCCTCATCGAGTATAACAAAGTCCCCTGGTCGAGTATAACAAAGTCCACCTTATCTTGAATAACAAAGTCCCCTGATCGAGTATAACAAAGCCCTGATCAAGTATAACAAAGGCCCTTATCGAGTATAACAAAGTCCCTGATCGAGTATAACAGCGCTCCATGATCGATATAACAAAGTCCTTGATCGAGTATAACAAAGGCCCTGATCGAGTATAACAAAGTTCCCTGATCGAGTATAACAAAGCCCAGTGATCGAGAATAACATAGTCCCCTGATCGAGTATAACAAAGTCCCCTGATCGAGTATAACAAAGCCCCCTGATCAAGTATAACAAAGGCTCCTTGATCGAGTATAACAAAGTCCCGATCGAGTATAACAAAGGCCCATGATCGAGTATAACAAAGTCCTTTGATCGAGAGTAACAAAGGCCCCTGATCGAGTATACAACAAAGTTCCCTGATCAGTAAAACAAAGCCCGATAGAATAACATAGGTCCCTTGATCGAGTATAAAAGTCGCCTGAACGGTATAACAAAGCCCTGATCGAGTATATCAAAGTTCCCTAATCGAGTATAACAAAGCCCCTGATCGAGTATAACAAAGACCCTTTAATGAGAATAACAAGTCCCCTGATCGAGTATACACAAAGCCCCTGATCAAGTATAACAAAGCCCCCTGATCGATATAACAAAGAACCCTTATCGAGAATAACAAAGTCCCTATCGAGTATAAAAAAGTTCACGAATATAACAAAGTCCCCTGATCGAGATATAACAAAGCCCCTGATCGAGTATAACAAAGCCCCCTTATCTTGAATAACAAAGTCCCCTGATCGAGTATAACAAAGCCCCCTGACCAAGTATAACAAAGCCCCTGATCGAGTATAACAAAGAACCCTTATCGAGAATAACAAAGTCCCCTGATCGAGTATAACAAAGCCCCCTGATTAAGTATAACAAAGGCCCTGATCGAGTATAACAAAGTCCCTGGTCGAGTATAACAAAGTCCCTGATCGAGTATAAAAAAAGCGCCCCTGATCTATAACAACAAGGTTCCCTGATCGAGTATAACAAAGCCCCTGATCAAGTATAACAAAGGCTCCAAATCGAGTATAACAAAGTCCAAGGTCGAGTATAACAAAGTCCCCTGATCATATATAACAAAGGCCTCATCGAGTAAAACAGTCCCCTGATCCAGTATAACAAAGTC
>NW_024717932.1:0-10257 GCF_018991925.1 Homarus americanus
GTGTCAGAGGTGTACCTGGGAGTGTCAGAGGTGTATCAGGGAGTGTCAGTGGAGTACCTGGGAGTGTCAGAGGTGTACCTGGGACTATCGGAGATGTACCTGGGAGTATCGGAGGTGTACCTGGGAGTGTCAGAGGTGTACCTGGGAGTATCAGAGGTGTATCTGGGAATGTCAGGGGTATACCTGGGAGTGTCTGAGGTGTACCAGGGCCTCAGATGTGTGGGAGTGTCCGGAGAATTGTAGGTGCATGAAAGTGCCTGGGGTGTCAGGTGTGCCTGGGGAGCGCGTCTGGGGTGTACCTGGGGTGTCAGAGGTGTGCCTGGGGTGTCAGAGGTGCACCTTGGGTGTCTGAGGGCAGCCACTGCAGGGAGTGTCTGAGGTGTGCCTGGCAGTGTCTGAGGTGTACATGGCAGTGTCTGAGGTGTACTTGGCAGTGTCAGCGGTGTACCTGGGAGTGTCAGCGGTGTACCTGGGAGTGTTAGACGTGTATCAGGGAGTGACAGAGGAGTACCTAGGAGTGTCAGAGGTGTACCTAGGAGTGTGAGAAGTGTACCTGGGAGTGTGTGGGGTGTACCTGGGAGTGTCAGTGGTGTACCTGGGAGTGTCAGGGATGTACCAGGGAGTGTCAGTGGAGTACCTGGCAGAGTCAGAGGTGTACCTCGGAGTGTCAGAGATGTACCTGGGAGTGTCAGAAGTGTATCTGGGAGTGTCGGACGTGTACCTGGGAGGTGGAGAAGTGTACCTGGGAGTCGGAGGTGTACCTGGAGTGTCGGAGGTGTACCTGGGAGGTCAGAGGTGTATCACTTGGAAGTGTCAGAGGAGTACCTGGGAGTGTCAGCGGTGTACCTGATTGTGTCTGAAGTGTACCTGGGAGTGTCAGAGGTGTGCCAAGGAGAGTCAGAGGTGCACTTGGGAGTGTCAGAGGTGCACCTTGGGGTGTCTGAGGTGTACCTGGGAGTGTCTGAGGTGTACCTGGCAGTGTCTGAGGTGTACCTGGCAGTGTCTGAGGTGTAACTGGCAGTGTCAGCGGTGTACCTGGGAGTGTCAGCTGTGCACCTGGGAGTGTTAGAGTTGTATCAGGGAGTGACAGAGGAGCCCCAAGTGTCAGAGGTGTACCTGGGAGTGTCAGGAGGGGTACCTGGGAGTGTCAGAGGTGTACCTGGGAGTGTCAGAGGTGTTCCTGAGAGTGTCAGAGGTTTACCTGGGATTGTCAGAGGTATACCTGGGAGTATCAGAGGTGTACCTGGGAGTGTCTGAGGTGTACCTGAGAGTGTCATATGTGTTCCTGAGAGTGTCAGAGGAGTACCTGGGAATGTCAGAGGTGTATCTGGGAGTGTCTTAAATGTACCTGGGAGTGTCAGAGGTGTACCTGGATGTGTCAGAGGTGTACCTGGGAGTGGCAGAGGTGTACCTGGGAGTGTCTGAGGTGTAGCTGGGAGTGTCAGAAGTGTACCTGGGAGTGTCGGAGTTGTACCTGGGAGTGTCGGAGGCGGACCTGGGAGTGTCAGAGGTATACCTGGGAGTATCAGAGGTGTACGTGGGAGTGTCAGAGGTGTACCTGGGAATGTCAGAGGTATACCAGGGAGTGTCAATGAAGTACCTGGGAGTCTCAAAGGTGTACCTGGGAGTATCGGAGGCGTACCTGGGAATATCGGAGGTGTAGCTGGGAATATCGGAGGTGTACCGGGGAGTGTCAGAGGTGTACCTGGGAGACTCAGATGCGAACCAGGGAGAGTCAGAGGAGTACCTGGGAGTATCGGAGGTGTACCTGGGAGTATCAGATGTGTACCTGGGAGTGTCAGAGGTGTACCTAGGAGTGTCTGAGGTGTACCTGGGTGTGTCTGAGGTGTAACTGGGAGTGTCAGGGGAGACCCAGGGAGTGAAAGAGGTGTACCTAGGAGTGTCAGAGGTGCACCTGGGAGTGTCGGAGGTGTACCTGGGAGAGTGAGAAGTGTACCTGGGAGTGTCGGAGGTGTACCATGGAATGTCAGTGGAGTACCTGGGAGTGTCAAAGGTGTACCTGGGAGTGTCAGAGGTGTACCTGGGAGTGTCAGAGGTGTACCCAGAGTGTCAAAGGTGTACCTGGGAGTGTCAAATGTGTGTACTTTAGAGTGCCTGAGGTGTACCTGGGAGTGTGAGAAGGTACCTGGGAGGCCGGAGGTACCTGGTGTTAGATGTTCTGGGTAATAAGTTCTATATACAGGAGAGAACACAAACACCTGTATAGCTTTGTAGGCCCTATTTACTGATAAGAGTATGTACACAGAGGTGGTAGCACTGCTCCCAGGCCAAGGTCCGGGTCAACTACCATAGACGACGTATGGCAAGTGATACATTAGTTACTTCCATACGTCGCCAGGCATTAATTACATGTGATAGTAAAATAACATTGCCACACGCTACTAGCTAGGCTAAATAAATAATACATAAATGGAGCACATACATAATATACATAGCATAATATAAATACAGCATACAGAATATACATACACCTCCCTCCCCCCTATACGCTCATAGCAAAGTCTTGAGCGGACCTTTTCTTTTGGATCCGTTCTGAGCGTCGAGGGACTTCATCACTGGGAAGGGTATGGGACTCAACACTGGTGGCGGGGCCAGCAGAAGGCATTGTTACGGGGCGGAGAAAACGGCGGTTCCTCCACCACACACGACCACTGGGTAACCGCACCTGGTAGTCCCGTGACCTGCCGAGACCCATGACTACGCCTACTTTGTCCCAACGTAGGGAGGTCGGGTCCTGGACACGGACTTGGGTGCCGACACTCAACCTGGGGAGAGAACGGGCGTGGTCGTTGTAGCGGGCGACGACGTCCTGAACACGTTCGGCGGCTCGGCGATCACAATCCTCTGTCTTGGCCTGCCACTCCTTGGAGAAGGATTGAGGGTGAGCAGGGACACAAGAACGAAAGGGGCGTCCATACAAAACCTGGGCAGGGGAGCGTCCGGTGTAGTTGGGTGTGTTGCGGAGTTCAAGAAGACCCCGGTCGAAGGCCTCGCAGTCAATATTCCCAAAAGGGGCCACCTTAAGGATGAGGTGCTTCAAAGATTTGACAGCAGCCTCAGCGTGGCCGTTGGACTGCGGGTAATGGGGCGATGACAACACATGCCGGACTCCCCATCGGTCAAGGAACACAGCAAAGTCCCGGCTTGTGAACTGAGGCCCTCCGTCGGTTCGCAGGCGTACAGGAACGCCCACGTCACGGAAGTAGTGGCGGAACTTGCTGATGGTGGCGGCAGACGTCGTGTCATTACCGCACTTGATGACAACCGGCCAACCAGAGAGACGGTCGACGATAACAAGGAAGGACTTTCCTGACACACAGAAAAAGTCGGCCGACACAGACTCAAAGGGGCGGGTGGGGTTGTCGTCACTCATGAAGGGTTCCTGCTGCTGGCTGGGTTGTAATACTTGGCAGGGCTCACACGCACGGACAACATTGGAGATGTCGGAGTTGATGCCGGGCCAGAACACAGTCTGTCGTGCACGTCGTTTGGTGGCCTCAGCTCCACGGTGGCTGTCGTGAAGGCGAGCCAAGGCGTGGGGACGTAATGCAGCAGGGACAACTACACGTGCTCCGTACAGAACAAGGTCTCCGTCGCAGTAAAGTTCATCGCGGAGTTTCCAATACGGGAGCAGGGTGTTGTGAAGATCGTAGCGGTTGCTAGGAAATCCATTCCTCACACACTCGACAAGTCGGACGTAGGAAGGGTCATCTCGGGCCGCTGTTCGAAGGTCCTCCATTGCCTTGTCGTCATCTGGTGACAGGTCCGAACGAAGGGATTGGACGGCATGGAGAGTGACCACAGTCCTGACGGAAAGAGCGAGGTCGGCGTCGAGCACATGGTCTTCTGGAGTAGGGCGGCTGACAGGAGAGCGGGATAAGGCATCAGGGATGCAGAGCTCCTTACCAGCACGCCACACTGCTGTGAAGATGTACGCCGAGAGCTTCTCTTTCAGACGCTGGAGGCGAGGGTTCTCAACGGCGTCTAGCGTGTAGTGGTTGAGGATCGGGACAAGCGGGCGATGGTCGGTCACTAGGTGAAAGTGTTGCAGGCCTATGAGGTAAAACCTGCACTTGGACGTCGCCCAAACCACAGCCAACAGCTCCAACTCAATGGTGGCGTAGCGCGTCTCAGTGTCAGAGAGGAAACGCGAGCCACACTGGACGAGCCGGAACTGCCCTCCACCATGATCCTGCAGTAGGGCGTATCCCACGCCATACAAGCGTGAGGCATCTGTCTGCAGAACTGTCGGCAAGGCTGGGTCAAACGTGGCGAGGACAGGTGGACGAGACAGGGCCTGTTTCACTTGCTGGAAGGCCTTGTCGTGGTCGGGGTCCACAGGAATGTCCTCTTGGGGCTCATCAGGGGGCGAAGTGGTTGAGCAGCTGCGGAGATGTCCGACGAAAACTCTGCTAACTGGTTGACGAGACCGATGAAGGACCTCAAGTCGGTCAGGTTAGCAGGGGTGGGAAAATCCGTGATGGCGCGGACCTTTTCCGGGTCAGCTGCGATACCATTCCCTGAGAGGGTGTACCCACAAAAGTCAGCTGAAGAGCTGGCCAGAACAAACTTGTCGGCATTTAGGGTAATGCCGTGCTTCCGGCACCTGTTGAGTACCTCGTAGATACGGCAGAGGTGATCCATATAATCCTCGTCGTACACGAGTATGTCGTCGACCACTTTCACGCAGTTTGCCAGACCTTGTAGAGCCATGTCACCTCGAAGACAGAAAGCGTCTCCTGTAGCGGCGAATCCCATGGGGCCACGGCAATAACTGTAACGTCCATGCGGGGTGATGAAAGTTGTGAGTGGTCGGTCTTCTTCGGCAAGCTCTATCTGCCAGTATCCACACAGGGCGTCCATCGTCGTGAAGAAGCGCGCCTTCGGGTTCACACTGCGTATAGCTGCAAAGGGCGTGGGAGAAGGGTGCGCAGGACGAGACACCTGGCTGTTGAGCTTGGAGAGGTCAGTGGTGATCCGAACACCACCTTTAGGTTTTGCGACGACAACCATCGGGTGACACCATGGAGACGGTTCATCGCCGGTTGGTGCAATAATTTCTTGGGCGACCATGGAGTCCAGCTCGTTTTTGACCGCCTCGCGGAAGGCCAGGGGAACCAGTCGAGGGGTGTAAATAGCGAAGGGCTTCGCGTCGTCCCTCAGGTGGATCCTCATGGGGGGACCTGCCATCTTCTTGAGAGGCTTGGATTCCAGAGCGGACTTGGTCACCAGAACGTCGCTGAATTCCTTCAGGAAGTACTTCCGAGCATCCGAAGGAGAGGTGTCACTGGCAAGAGGTAGGGGTAGGGCGGCAGCAGGGTAGTTGCTGCTCCCTTCGTGCACCCTGTTGGCGTGTCTTACCTCAAGAATAGGTTTGGGGAAGTCCTGGGAGATGATGGCCAACTCTTGACAATGTCTGTAGGACAGCAAAGGAGTCGGGACACCGTTATGCACATCAATCCAGGCTTGACACGACCTGTTGCCAAAGGTGACTTGTGCTTGGAGTGAACCCAGGGCCGGGGTCATCTGTGAACCATCTGCCATAAAGCGGAGATCCTTGGGGGGCGGTCCTAGATCACTTGGAGAGAGCCCCAAGCATTGCAAATGCTGGGGACCGATGACTGTAGCATCAGCGCCGGTGTCGGGCAACATCTGGAGACGGGATGACACACTGCGGTAGGTCACAATGACACTGATGTACTGGGGAACTTTGGTCCTGGGACGCGGGGGGGAGCACACATTCCTAATATGGCTCCAGCGTTGTCCAGGGTCGTCGTGCCTCTGATTGGGAGACTGTGGGCGGCCCTCTCTGGTAGAAGGGCGCTGAAGCTTCCGTTGACGCTGTTCCTTGGGTTTGTTGGAAGGGCAACACTTGTCATAGTGGCCCAGACGGCCGCACACATTGCACTGGACGTACTTAGCTGGGCACCGCACTGTGAGCGACCAGTGGCCCATACGGTCACAACTGTTGCAGGTAGACTGAGCAGCTGGACATACCTGTGTTCCGTGCTGCTTACCACAGTTGTTGCAAAATGAACCGGGCGTGGACGTAGTGGGCGAAGGCGTAGGAGCAGACTTCTTGTCCTTCTTGTACCGGGAAACAGCGCGTACAGCTGTAGGGGGAGCTCGGATGGCAGAGGTGGCACACCTGGCAGCCTCATAGGAGCGACATATCGTCAACACATCCTGAAGAGAAGAGGAAGAGTCGAGGGAGGTGAGGCGTCGGACAAGTTCCTCGTCCTTAACACCCATCAGGATCACCTGCTTCAACTGGGTCTCCTCGCACTGCTGGTGGTGGCCTAAACATATATCTACCTCTTCCGAGGCTCTCTTAAGACGTACATAAAAAGCGTCAAAAGACTCACCCTCCATCTGTCTGCAGCTAAACAATTCCCTCCTGCGCAGAGCTTCATTCTGCTGTCCTTTGATGTGCCGTTGTAGAACGTCCAGTACCTCCTCTACAGACAGCGAAGAGGTTGGGGGTACCTGCAACGTATGTTCTAAGACACGCTGAACTTCCAAGGACAGGCACATACGCAGCTGGATGAGTTGTTTAGGCTGTGACAAACTCTGGAGATCCACCATTGTAGCATAATCAGCCCACCGCCGCCGCCATTCGCGAAAAGTCTGGAAATTTACATCAGGCTCCAAGATGGGCGGCGTTTGAGCTGCTGCTTTAGGTGGGGCTGGGGGGCGTGAAGGAAGCATGGATGAGGTATCTGAACCATTCAGTACCGAGGCAGTGTTAGAGCCAGGGGCTTGGTTAACAGTGAGGCGAGATATCAAGGCTTCAAACCGTGCACTGTCTTCCATTCTCCGTTGGTGGTCTCGTTCTGCCTCTGCTTGCCTTCTGTGCTCATCCGCCAAACGTCTGTGAGCTTCATCCTCGCGTCTCTCATCTCTCATAAACTTCATTAAGGCAATTATCTCTGGAGATAACGCTGAATGTTGAGGTGAAGGGCTGCGCGATGTTGTGGGAGCTGGGCCGGCCTGGTCATCCATCTCTGGGGGACTATCATCCGCTTGACTCATCCAGGCGCTGGGTCCACGGCTACGTAAGGCATGAGACATAACTACTTTATCTGTGTACTGTGTCTTAAATCAGTGTTGACCGGTCAGCCCGTCGTATCAACAAGATTTCAGACAAAAAATTTAATTAAATACACAGATAAGTAGGTTATATATATAAAATATATATAAAAAACCGCGCGGTCAGCAAGTGTTAGTACATGTATGTGTGTGTGTCCCAGGCAGGCAGCGTCTCGCCCCAGCTGTGAGGGGGGGTGGAGGCGGCGCTGTGAGGGAGGGGGGTGGAGATAGGAGTAGCTCAGTCGCTCTCTGTAAACGGTCAGAGGAGGGTGCGCTGAGCTCTACACCCCACAAATGCCCAGAACATGCCGTATACCTTGGAAATCCGTTCGAACAAGGTCACACATGAATGGCACGAAACACACAATGCACTAAACACTTCACAGAAAATCACTGTCACTGACACTGCTCAAAGTTGCGAAATTCTTCGAGGGATGACGCGGGGTTGACCCAAGGCGGGGATCCATCAGCCGGCTTTCCACAAACTTGCACTAATCACTCGTAATAATCCAGTAAAACTACGCACTGCGCCATGTTAGATGTTCTGGGTAATAAGTTCTATATACAGGAGAGAACACAAACACCTGTATAGTTTTGTAGGTTCGGTTTACTGGATAAGAGTATGTACACAGAGGTGGGTAGCACTGCTCCCTAGCTAAGGTCCTGGTCAACTACCATAGACGACGTATGGCAAGTGATACATTAGCAGCTTCCATACGTCGCCAGGCACATTAATTAAGCATGTGGGATATGGTAATAACATTGCCACACGCTGCTAGCTAGGCTGAATAAATATAAATGGAGCACATACATAATATATATACATAATACATAATCCAGCATACATAATATACATACACCTGGGAGTGTCGGAGGTGTTCCTGGGAGTGTCAAAGGTGTACTTGGAAGTGTCAGAGGTGTACCTGGGATTGTCAGCGGTGTACCTGATTGTGTCTGAGGTGTACCTGAGAGTGTCAGAGATGTACCTGGAAGTGTCAGAGGTGTATCTGTGAGTGTCGGACGTGTACCTGGGAGTGTCAGAGGTGTACCAGGGAATGTCAGTGGAGTACCTGGGAGTGTCAAAGGTGTCCCTGGGAGTGTCAGAGGTGTTCCTGGGAGTGTCAGAGGTGTACCAGTGAATGTCTGAGGTGTATTTGGGAGTGTAAGAAGTGTACCTGGGAGTGTCGGAGGTGTACCTGGGAGTGTCAGAGGTGTGCTGGAGTATCAGGTGTACCTGGGAGTATCAGAGGTGTGCCTGGGGTGTCAGAGAGGTGAACCAGGGGAGTGTCAGAGAGTGTACCTGGGAGTGTCAGAGGTGTACCTGGGAGTGTCAGAGGTGTACCTGGGAGTGTCAGAGGTGTACCTGGGAGTGTCAGGGGAGAACCAGGGAGTGTCAGAGGAGTACCTGAGAGTGTCAGAGGTGCACCAGGGAGTGTCAGTGAAGTACCTGGGAGTCTCAAAGGTGTACCTGGGAGTATCAGAGGTGTACCTGAGAATATCGGAGGTGTACCTGGGAATATAGGAGGTGTACCTGGGAGTGTCAGAGGTGTACTTGGGAGTGTCGGAGGTGTACCTGGGAGTGTGACAGGAGTACCTGGGATTGTCAGAGGTGTACCTGGCAGTGTCAGAGGTGTAGCTGGGAGTGTCAGAGATGTACCTGGGAGTGTCAGAGGTGTATCTGGGAGTGTCGGACGTGTGCCTGGGAGTGTCAGAAGTGTACCAGGGAATGTCAGTGGAGTACTTGGGTGTGACAGAGGTGTACCATGGAGTGTCAGAGGTGTAACTTAGAGTGTCAGAGGTGTACCTGGGGAGGGTCTGGGAGTACCTGGGATTGTCAGAAGTGTACCTGGCAGTGTCAGGGTGTACCTGGGAGTGTTAGAGATGTACCTGGGGTGAGAGGAGGTGTGCCTGGGAGTGTCGGAGATGTGCACCAGGTGTGAAATGTACCTGGGAGTGTCGGAGGTGTGCCTGGCAGTGTGGCGGTGTACCTGGGGTGTCAGAGGTGTACCAGGGAATGTCAGTGGAGTACCTGGGAGTGTCAAAGGTGGACCTGGGAGTGTCAGAGGTGTACCTGGGAGTGTGAGAGGTTTACATGGGAGTGTCAAAGGTGTACCTGGTAGTGTCAGAGGCGTACCTGGGAGTGTCAGAGGTGTACCTCGGAGTGTCAGAGGTGTACCTGGCAGTGTCTGAGGTGTAACTGGCAGTGTCAGCGGTGTACCTGGGAGTGTCAGCGGTGCACCTGGGAGTGTTAGAGGTGTGTCAGGGAGTGACAGAGGAGTAACTAGGAGTGTCAGAGGTGTGCCTGGGAGTGGCAGAGGTGTACCTGGGAGCGTCAGAGGTGTATCTGGGAGTGTCAGAGATGTACCTGGGAGTGTCACAGGTGTATCTGGGAGTGTCGGACGTGTACCTAGGAGTGTGAGAGGTGTACCAGAGAATGTCAGTGGAGTACCTGGGAGTGTCCAGAGGTTTACCTGGGAGTGTCAGAGGTGTACCTCGGCGAGTCAGAGGTGTACCTGGGAGTGTCAGAGGTGTACCTGGGAGTGTTAGAGGTTTACCTGAGAGTGTTGCAGGTGTACCTGGGAGTGTCTGGGGTGTACCTGGGAGTATCTGGGGTGTACCTGGGAGTGTCTGAGGTGTACCTGGGAGTGTCAGAGGTGTACCTGGGATTGTCGGAGGTGTACATGGAGTGTCAGAGGTGAACCTGGCAGTGTCAGCGGTGTTCCTGGGAGTGTCAGAAGTGTGCCTGGGAGTGTCTGAGGTGTACCTGGGAGTGTCTGAGGTGTACCTGGGAGTTTCTGAGGTGTACCTGGGAGTATCAGAGAAGTACCAGGGAGTGTCACAGGAGTACCTGGGAGTGTGAGAGGTGTACTTGCGAGTGTGAGAGGTGAACCTAGGAGTGTCTGAGGTGTACCTTGGAGTGTCAAAGGTGTACCTAGGAGTGTCTGAGGTGTACCTAGGAGTGTCTGAGGTGTAGCTGGGAGTGTCAGGGGAGACCCAGGGAGTGAAAGAGGTGTACCTAGAAGTGTCAGAAGTGCACCTGGGAGTGTCGGAGGTGTACCTGGGAGTATGAGAAGTGTACCTGGGAGTGTCGGAGGTGTACCATGGAATGTCAGTGGAGTACCTGGGAGTGTCAAAGGTGTACCTGGG
>NW_024717933.1:0-61304 GCF_018991925.1 Homarus americanus
CTCGTGACTCTGTGGTCGAGGTGAGGGAGGCACTGATTCACCCAGCAACTGCACATTTGGCGAGAGACCGCTGTCACCGCTTGGACCTGTACTGCTGCCAGGGTGGTGGTGGTAGCCTGGTTTCCATTTGCAGATTGCAACGGTCCACATGGGTGTTCGAGCATGGTCCTGAGAGCATTGTTTTGAATGACTTAGCTTAGTTTATTATCCAATGAGTGCTGGAGCACTGTAATCTACCACAGATCTGATGGCGGCTGGTAGTAGGCTTTGAGCACATGAAGGTTTGCTCCTGCGGATTTGCTGGTGAGCGACCTCATTATATTGTGTCTGCTCTTCGTCCTGTGCCTGAGATACTCGAGCTGTGCTTGAAGGTGAGTTTCGGGTCAAACCAGATTCCAAGACACTGGTGGGCGTTGGTCCAGACTACTGGCGTGTTTTGTATGGAGAGCACCCCTGCGTCTGGTGTGTTGTGATACACATCGTTGACTTGGCTGGATTTATCTTGAGTCCAGTTCGGTTGCACCTCTTTCTATAAGTTGGAGTGGTTATGTGTTGGCTAGTCTGTTCGATCCTCTTACTATAAGCCGTGTTGCATAGCATAGAGCTGGCTGTTTGTCTGAAGGAAGTTTGACTAGATTTTCCATCAGACATTGGCATTGACTGAGGATGCTCTCTGTGGGGTTCTGCTGTGGACCCCAGCTTGAGGTTGCTCCCCGTACTGTGCTTCTGTGTGAGGTAGTTCTGGGATCCACCCCAGCAACCTTCCTTGACGCCTTTTTTAGCGAGCGGAAGTTGTACGGCCAAAGATTTTCGTTGTTCAGGCTTTCTCTGTCGACACCAGAGCTGGTTTGTTGTCCACCAGTATCTCGCGATGTTGTTGCCTGTGCCGGTGTTCGGTGTAAGCAAAGATGAGGGTGTGGGCTGCCTCATCACTTGAGTCGGTTGCTGTCTTTTTTCTCCGGTCTTCGCTATGCAGCTGAGAAGGGAGAGGGCCTCGCTGTCTGCCTTCTGGGCTTCGACGGGCTGCATATCTGCTCTTCTTCCATTCCGGTGGAGTCTTTGTGCTGTCCACGAGGCATTGATGCTTGCAGCAGAGCTCGTGTCCGGCTGTACCGGCATGAGAGCATGAGTAGGTTATCCTGTCGGCCCCTGGAGCTGTATCCTGCTCTGTTTAGCACTTCTGGATTCTGCTGGAGAATGGTCTGTCAGTGTCATCTTCACTGTTGCAGGCCTCTACCTGACCTGTCGCAGACCGCCAGGTCCTCCGCCTGTCTCTGGAGGTTCTCAGCTGCTGCTCGAACAGAGAACAGTTTGCAAGTCTCGGCTTCCTCTCTTCGGGGGATGAGTTGGTGATGCTTCTCCCAGATGCCCTCTGATCTGGGCCCACATCTGCCAAGGGTGGTGCGCTACCAAGCTCAGTCAAGAGCACCACTTGAGCCAGCTTGCTTAATTTCTTCCTTTTCTTCCCTGGCATTCTGACCAGACTTGCAGGAGATGTCTGTTTGTTGCCGATTTCTCCCAGTTTCGCCATGTTCACTCTGTGGTTGAGTTCTTCACCCTGGGACAGTAGTACCAGTAATCATTGTACTGTCTTGATGTGGGTTTTGTTTTTGGGGAGATTCTTCTGCCGTTAGTGGAAACGCCCTGACCAATTGGTGAGGTTCCATCCACGGATGCCGCGCCGGCCGGCTGTGATTTTTTTCGCGCCACTTTCAGCTGAAGAGTCCCCAGTCCGCCTTTTGAGTGTTGGAATCTCCATCTCGGGGGTGGAGTGGGGAGTTTGTTCAACCTGAGCAGTTAGGGTGGCGAAGTGGCTACTGCTGGGGTGCCTGCCAGGAGGCCTGGCTGTAGTACTGAGACTAAGGTTAGATCTAGCCTCAGTGTGGGGCTCTCCGGTGTTCAGAGGCAGATCCCTGTATCTTGAAAGGTGGTGTATAGGTGTAGGCCGTCTTTCATTTGTGGGCTTGCCGAAAGCTTGAAGGATGATGTTAAATCCTCCTATGAGTGGTGACGTGGTCGCAGGCCGAAGCAAATAATTGAGTAACCTCCAGTGAGCCCTTGGGTTCTTGTAGATGTTGTGAACAGTTAATCTTCGTTCTTGGAGGGTTACTTTGACGCCCTGTGCCTCTCGATGTTTTCCCCATACGGAAATTGCTGCGAGATCGGCGGAGTGGTATGCTTGATTTTGACCAAGATCATACATCCTCTTGTTGACGCCTGCGTGAAATGCCTCCCGCACCAAACTGCTTGAATTTGAAACAGTGGTGTTCTTGTAGAAGTGTTTTGTGGGAGTAATGATGCGTCAAGCTTATCCTGGCTGCTTTGTAGGAGGTGTTTTGTTTTGATGCCCTGAGCATTCCATGTTAGGATGTTCAGGGTGCTGACGTTTTCACCACTTGCCAATGACTGGTGTCCCTGATGAGTGTCCAAGTTCGATCCCAACTGAATCAGGTCCACGTCCGTGTTCTGTGGTTTCACTCTGCAGTGGTTCGTTCAGGGAGTTGAAACGTCCAGTTTCTTTCTGAGCTGCCTGCATTCTTGGGAGCTGTCGGTGTCTTGGGTCTCTCTGGTGGCCTTCTTCGGTGTAGAGTGTACTCGGCTGTTACTCTGGTAAGTGGACTGGCGGGCCCTCCACTGAGGTGGCTGAGCTGTGGCGACTTTATGCCCGAGACGCTCCCCATGAGTATTTGGAGCTGTGTGGTTGATCTAGGCATATGGATCATTCCTTGTGCTCTTGGTGCTTCTTTTGCCTTTTGCTGCTTGTGTTGAGGGCTGTAGTGAGGCCAGAAAGCACTTTGGGTGTTGACTGGCTGAGGAGGTTGTTCTGTTGTTTGGGTTCTCACGAAGGCACTGGTGGGGCTGGTAGGCGGTGGGGCCGGTCTTGCTGCTGAAATGGTTGTCCGGACCCTCTTTGTCTCTCGACATCCCATTCTGAGGCGTGGTGTTTGCCCCTCGAGTAGGCACACTAGCAATTTTTTCCCCATTTTTCAGCTTGGAGCAGGATCAGTGTGGCTTGTAAGCGCAGACTGCAGATTTCCTGTACATGCACCTGTCTGATGGTGCCTCGATGGTATCTGAAGCATCGCAGGGGCTCTGGGACGGCTCCTCACTTTCAAGATCCCCCAGGTTTTGAGGTCTGCAGTGCTGGGGTGAGCCAGAGGAGACTTGTTTCTGCTGGCTGCCTTTAACAGAGAGCAATTCCCTGGCTTTGAGATCTCTCGGTGGTTCTCTGAGGGGTTCGAGAGGTAGTTCTTTGGGTACCGGAGGACACCGACTTCACCAGTTTCTGGGCGGGTCTAGCTTGCTGAAGTAATGGTGGTGGTGTTTTGTAGTAAGCGTCAGATGGTGCGGAGTTCTGTCTTTGGGTGAACGATCATCTCCCCTTTAGGTTAAATGAATCATAACCAATAGTGGGCTTTTCCATCTCTACATGATGTAAGAGTTTTTAGCGTCCGTTTTCGTGATCCGGAATTTTGGCAGTGTCGTTGAGGTGAGCTGTGGTGGTGATGGGTGCCTGGGGCTGCTTGACGCAATCGCTTTCCTAAAAGGCACGCCGTCCAGCGGTGCGTGGTGGTGAGGTGGTGGTGGTGGTGGAGTTGTTGATAGTGGCGCAAAGTTCTGTCTGCTTTCTTCAGCCTGTCGGCTCAATCGCCAGGTTGGCGTAGGTAGATCGCGGTTAGGAGGGCGTACGCGCTCCATAACCGGGTTGTTGTTGTTTTTTTTTTTTATTTTTTTTATTTTTTTATTATTAGATCCTACCTATTCCGGTTGAGTAAAATGCAGAGGAATTACAGCACCCCCCACTGGCTGGTGGTAGAGTGGTTCCTGAGCTTCTCTCACGGAGCCCCGATTGGGGAAGCCTACTTCCTAGTGTATGTGACTGCTCACTTATAGACGTGAGCTAAGTGTGCCTATTTGGGAAGGATAAGGATTGCGACCCTCTTTCCAGGTGGACCCGCACGATCACGGTTTTCCTGGAAAGACTCGGCTGGGGAGGGTTTGCTCCGACCCCCTTTCGTGTTCACAATCTCCTGGGAGGGAGGTGAACAGTTACAGGGGGGACCGCAGGACGAATACACTTTTTGAGGGTGCAGGTCCCTAGGCCAGAGCGAAAAAGGAAAAATGGTAGTAGAAGGAAAAGAGCTCAAACCACGCCGGGAATATCGCGCTATAACTGCTCTCCAGCTGGAGTGTGGGTCACTCACACCACCAGTGGGGAGGGCAAGCTAATGCTCGATAAACCGAGAACGCTCGTGAGTTGTTGTGGACGATGACAGTCGTGGGTGGTCCGGTCCGGGAAGATGGCCAACAATGGTACAAGGGAGAGGGCGGTCTTCAGAGTTCCGGGTCCAGCAGGAGGTCTTGTTGAGAGGTCTTCTTCGTTCAGGAGCGATGTGATGAGTGGGCGGCCCGGCAGGCGGGCGGGCTTATATACATACATTCTCCACCTCAGTGGCCACCTCATTGGCCACGAGTGCCGCATGCGTCATCCGCAAGCTACGCCCCACCTCCAAGAGGGAGGGACGGCCTTGGATGAACGATACTACCGCTGCGTCCACAGCACGCCACCTACTCCCACCAAACCGTGGGCGAAGCCACACCAGGACCACCTGTAGTAGCAACCACAACAACATGACTGGACGAGGCAAAGGAGGCAAGGGACTTGGAAAGGGTGGCGCCAAGCGTCATCGTAAGGTGCTTCGTGACAACATCCAGGGTATCACCAAGCCCGCCATTCGTCGTCTAGCTCGGCGTGGAGGTGGTAAACGTATATCCGGCCTCATCTACGAGGAGACCCGCGGCGTCCTCAAGGTGTTTCTGGAGAACGTCATCCGTGACGCCGTCCCACTAGTGAGGGCAAGCTATCGCTCGATAAAACCGAGAACGCTCGTGAGTTGTTGTGACGATGACAGTCAGCAATACGTAACCGGAACGAAGTATCGACTTGGTGGGGCTGGTGTGTAGGCGGTGGGGGCCGGTCTTGCTGCTGGTCGGTTTGCCTGGACCCTTTTTGTTCTCTCGGAGCATCCAGGATTCCAGGCGTGGTATTTGCCCCCGCAGTTGGCACACTTGGGGGCAATTTTTTCCCCATTTTTCAACTTGGTGAGGCAGGAGTGTGTGCCGTGCTTCTGTGCTCAGACTGCGCAGATTTCCTTGTACGTGCACCTTGTCTGATGGTGCCCGTATTTCTGGCATCTGAAGCACCGCAGGGGCTCTGGGACGAAGGGCCTCACTTCGTAGATCCCCCAGGTTTTGAGGTCTATGGTGCTGGGGGGTGAGCCGTAGTGCGTTATGAGCACTTGTTTCGTGGTGGCCGTCTTGTCGGACAGGGGAGAGCATCTCTCGGCTTTTAAGATCTTCGGGTGGTTCTCCAGGGGTTCGAGAGGTAGTTCCTTTGGGTACCGGAGGACTACTGACTTCATCAGTTTCTGGGCGGGGTCCAGCTTGGTTGATGCAACGGTGGTGGTGTTTTGCAGGTAAGTGTCGAGGGTGGTGGCGGAGTCCTTGTCTTTGGGGTGAATAATCATCTCCCCCTTTAGGTTGGGCCGCACTGAGAACTTGGCCAGTGGATTTAGCTTTTCCATCTCTGTGACGGCGGCATATGTTGTTTTTGCGTCCGTTTTCGTGATCCGGAATTTTGGCAGTGTCGTTGGAGGTGAGCTGGTGGTGGTGATGGGTGCCTTTTGGGCTGCTTGACGGCATTCGTTTCCCGAAAAAGCACGTCGGCGTTTCTTGTTTTCTACCTTCGTCCAGTTGTCCTCAGTGGCGGTAGCAGTGGTGGTGGAGTTGTTGGAGGTGGTGGCAGTGTTCCTACTTTTCAGGGCTTCATTGAAGGCGCGTAACTGGTCCGCTTTCTCTGTGCGGAGCCTGTCGTAGTTCGGGTCGTCAGGTTGGCGGTTCAGGCGGGGGTCGCGGTTAGGAGGGCGTACGCGCTCCATAACCGTTTTTTTTTTTTTTTTTTAGATCCTACCTATTCCGGTTGAGTAAATAGCAGAGGAATTTCAGCACTCCCCACTGGCTGGTGGTCGTAGAGTGGTTCCTGAGCTTCTCTCCCGGAGCCCCGTTGGGGAAGCCTACTTCCTAGTGTATGTGACTGCTCACTTATAGACGTGAGCTAAGTGTGCCTATTTGGGAAGGATAAGGATTGCTACCCTCTTTCCAGGTGGACCCGCACGATCACGGTTTTCCTGGAAAGACTCGGCTGGGATGGGTTTTGCTCCAACCCCCTTTCGTGTTCACAATCTCCTGGGAGGGAGGTGAACAGTTACAGGGGGGACCGCAGGACGAATACACTTTTGAGGGTGCAGGTCCCTAGGCCAGAGCGAAAAAGGAAAAATAGTAGTAGAAGGAAAAGAGCTCAAACCACGCCGGGAATATCGCGCTATAACTGCTCTCCAGCTGGAGTGTGGGTCACTCACACCACCAGTGGGGAGGGCAAGCTAATTAGCTCGATAAACCGAGAACGCTCGTGAGTTGTTGTGGACGATGACAGTCGTGGGTGGTCCGGTCCGGGAAGATGGCCAACAATGGCACAAGGGAGAGGGCGGTCTTCACAGTTCCGGGTCCAGCAGGAGGTCTTGTTGAGAGGTCTTCTTAGTTCAGGAGCGATGTGAGGACCAGCATCTACCCACAGCAGCTGTAATACCACCACCAACAGCCCACAGGAAGGAATCCTTGAATGCCTCGGTTCATTCACAACGCCTAACGATAACATCCTCCAGAAGACGCTGGTGAAACAGTTCTTGGTGATGTGATATTACGTCTTCCTCATAAACTATAGATTTTGGTCCATTTCGACATTGGAAGTTATCATTGCACTGTTAAAATCTTTCAGTTTTGTCCTAAAATTAGTGCTTTAAGGTCTTACTTTATTCTGTTTAATATTATTTGCTCACATTAATTTATCGTATGATTAGAATTACTTCTACAGACATAATTTAGTTTAATTATACATCACTGTACCCTCACCTGGCTGGCTCTAAGGTCTTGCCAAGCAAAGATAACAACACCCCTCTTGCAATGTGCCTGAGAAGGGTTCGTAAATTAGCCATATCCGTCTGTACTGATCTTATATTCTTCCGGGTCGATTTTCCTGTTCTTGTGCAACAATTCTACCACACCTTCTATATCGGGTTGATATACTTTTGAGCAGGGATTAAATTCCACTATCATATCAAGGAACGTGGCAGTATAAGTGTATATGACTTTCAAGCCGGAATTTGTTCTAGGTAACATTTCTGATCTTGGTAGAAATTGTTACTTCTGCATGGTGCCTCCAATTAGGAAAGTTATTTGCAGAAAGAAAACGTGGGATTTACAATATCCGAATGTACAATCTACTATACGCCCGGTACCTTATTCTCCCTGGAGTCAGAAGACGAAGATGGCGTAGCCTGTGAAACCTGTGAGCCTTCAACTTTACAGGACCCCTATTTCGTTCATAACTTGACATCTTCTGAACCGCACAAGATAACTCAGAATGAACTAAACGACCTCGTCAGAGATCTGGAATTGCCAAAGAACAAGGCAGACATGTTGGGCTCCAGACTGCAGCAATGGAATCTCCAAGCTGAAAATGTTAGTGTGTATAAGTTTGGTGACCGTCAAAAGAATTTCCCTTCATTCTTCATCATGGAAGCTGACCATGTACCCTGCAATGACATCGATGGTCTGATGGCAGCCCTCAGCATTATTCATAATCTTGAGGAGTGGAAACTGTTCATTGATTCATCGAAGTTGAGTCTAAAAGCTTTTTTGTTGCATGTTGGCAACTTGTTTCTCCCAATTCCAGTTGGTCATGCTGTCCACATGAAGGAAACATATGACAACAGGAAGTACTTTTGAACTGTATAAACTATAACAAACATCAGTGGCGACCTGAAGGTTGTTGCTATCTTACTTGGACTGCAACCAAGCCACACTAATTATTGCTGTTTTATGTGTAAATGGGTAGTCGGGTAAGGATTTCCCATTACATCAACAGGGTCTGGCCACTCCGACACTCATTGGAGCCACGAACAAAAAATGTTCAGTTTCCCCTACTTGTAGAATCGAGCAAGATTTTGTTACCACACTTACACATCAAACTGGGACTCATGAAGAATTTTGTTGAAGCTATGAATAAAACGGGGGGCAGTCTCTAAGGTGGCCGGTAATAAAGGCACAAGAAAAAAAGTCACAAAAAAGTCACAATTTTGGTTAAGAAAGAAAGACAGGTAATCAAAAAAATATTCAAGTCAGTCACAGTTTATTTAAGTACCATAAACAATTAAAGTAATAAAACTAAAAATATTTTAATTCAGTTATTAACTGGCAATACATTGACAACACTATTTATATATGATGGCATTACATGTATGTGAAAACAAATCACGTTTTGTTCAATATCTTAAGCACTTGTGATAGAGACCTAGGGGTACTTGTAAGCCCGGACCTAGGGCCTAGAAAACAGTGCGTTAATGTTCGAAAAATGGCAAACAGAGTATTGGGTTTTATATCTAGAAGTGTAAGTAATAAGAGTGCAGAGGTCTTATTGCAACTATATCTTGCGCTAGTCAGGCCGCACTTCGATTATGCGGTTCAGTTCTGGTGCCCTTATTATAGAATGGATATCAATTCACTAGAGTCGGTACAGCGTAGAATGACGAAAATGATTCCGGGACTTAGAAACCTTCCATATCAGGATAAATCGGCTGCTTGTGCAATTAACCAGTCCGTTCACATATATTTATTATTTGGGTTTAAGTAACGAAACCCAAACGGTAGTTCCTTTGTTTTATTATATAAGGGTTGTATATATAATTCCTGAGTGTAGATCGACCGTAAGTCTCACTGTATAGGAGTGAATGAGAAGGGGACGGCGTTTATGTATTATAAACGTTAGGTCACGTCCTTACGATATAAGTTGATGTGAGCGACTGAAGCATAAGGGCCACTCAGTGCGGGCTTACAGAAATGCTGACTATGGGACTCGCCCTCTAGGGAGAGTTGCCCGCTCACGTGTCCAACTCATGTCTTACTCATAGACAGTGGAAAGTTACAGGGCGGTGAATCTGAATATAATATCAGATGTATTGACCCATTTATACAATATGTTCTGTTGATGAGACAGGGGCCCATTACATCGCTCGGTCACCTACCAGCCGAGCTCCGTGAGGCCTAAATAACTCACAGAGTACAGTACATCCTAGACAACCCTAATCATGTTATAAACAGATATGTAGACACTAAGCTGGGAATTATACTACTGTAGGGGTATTAGCTACTACAGGGGACCTAGACTTTAGTGTCGTACGGGTTAGTATGTTATGAACATTGTTGAATTTGGATGATACTTCCCTGTAATAACAGAACAGGAACACAATTGCCAGAATTAACAAAATAGAGGGAATTGTAAGACTTGGTAGTGCAAATTCCCGTGATAGGTAAAATGGCAAGTTATTCTTCAAATCAGCAAAATGTGTCTCGTTCAAGAAAACTAAAACTTATAATTTATGTGATACTATTTGAATATCCCTAATAGTGAAATTCATTATAGGAAGTTGAATTAAAGCAGACTTGAGTTTTCGATTTAAAGCAAAATGCTGTTGAGTAGGCAAGGTCCGTAATGTACTACAAGTGATATCACAGTTATCAGGAGCTTTGTAATGCCCTTTCACAACTAGCTGCTTTACACCATCTTGGCATTTTAAAATTACAGTAGTGAGATTTAGAAAGAACAAATACTGCACATTGTGAAGATGAGCGTGGAACACAGTCTTTAGACTAACTGGCCTATAACTGCATTGCGCTAGTAGGGTGTGTCATAGGAGGGAAGATCAGCTAAAACTAATGGCCCATCACTTTTTTGGTAGATTTTAGTGTATATAAACAGAAAATAATTTCAGTTTCAATATTTTGCAACCTTTTGCTAGGTAAATTTTAGCGTGAAATTTATCGAAAATCTAACGTACAGCTGCATTAGTGCATTACAATTAAATAGTGAACATTGCTTTCTGACTTCATTCTTTAAGAACCCAACTAACAATATTTTTTTCTGTTTCAGATTCTGATGCATTTATAAGTTGATAATATTTGCGATGGCTGCTTGTGTCAGGACGAGGAACCAAAAATCCAGCCATCTCAGTCACTATCTTGGATCTGGGAGAGAGCTCCTGAAGTCGGAGTTGCCTACATTGAGAGATGCTTTGAGATACGGTGTTTTAATCAGGCAAATCAGTGAAAAGAACCAAAGAACTTACACAAACAAAGACATTGCCAGTGATATGACCAAAGCTGTCTTGGCACAGTACACTCTGGCTAACGCTCAGTTCAAGCCTCCAGTCATAACAAGTCAGAAGAAGATTAGTGAGAGACTGCTAGCCAGTTGGGAAAAGGCAAGAGATATCTCTTGGGAGAGGAAAACTTGCAGTTAAGGACAGCTTTGCCAAGCAACTGGACCAGTTATTTGACATAATTACTTGCAAGTGCCCAATTGTTCTCTGTCCTGAGTTTGGATGCGATCGTGACTGTAAATCCGAGGCCCACATCTCCTGTATTTGCAAGCGTGAACTGAAGATTCCTGTGATCGAACTGGCATTTGTCAAAGCACAGAGAGAGAAGACTGGCAGTATAGGGGCTCTCATGATTTCTAGCCAAGATATTCCGGAGTCCAAGAGACAAGAGGCTGCCACAGAGAGACAGAAGAGGAGAAGAGTTGCCGAGGAAAAGAGACTTGAGAAGGCCCAGGGTGAGGTTAAAAAGGCCGATGATTGGAGTCAAGCTGATTCAGAGTTTAATGACTTCCCCATGGCTGATCCGAGTGCTGACCAGGAGAATGGTGACTTTGTCCCTAACCCAGAAAATAATGATCCCAAACCTTCCAGGCATAAGATTCGAAATAGGAAAGGTATCCCGAGCATAGCTCTGGCCAGCATGCGACACCACACTGGTCTCAGAGAAACTGCAGAGATAGCAACAGCTGCCTGGATTGACGGTGGTTTGATAACACCTGATGATGTTCACCTGGTGATAGATCATAACAAAGTAAGGAGAGCTCAGGAGAAACTTGTCAGTAACCTAGAAGAGGAGTTTGATAAGGGATAAGAGAAAATGGAATCAATTGTTTGTTCTTTGATGGGAGAAGGGATGACACTAAAGTGTTCATGAAAGTTGGAGATTCTGACAAGTTGTTCCCTGCCATGGTGAAGGAGGAACACTACTCCTGCTGCAGTGAACCAGGAGGGAAGTATTTGTGGCATTTCACTCCAGAGAAAGATGACATCAGGAAACCAGCTGAGATAGTGGCAGATAACATTGTGAACTGGCTCAGAGAGAGGAACGTAGACCAGACCCTGCAGGCCATTGGAGGGGACAGCACCAACACGAACACAGGGTGGCAAGGGGGGGTCATACAGTGGATAGAGCGGAAGATTGGGAGGAAGCTGGTCTGGATTGTTTGTGACCTCCACACCAACGAGTTGCCACTCAGACATCTGATCCAGGAGCTGGATGGCAAGACTCTTTCAAACAACAGATGGTCTGGTCCTCTTGGCAAGATGCTGGACTCTGCCACTGAGTTAGAAATAAATCCGAGCTTTGAAAAACCACAGTTGGCCCTCCACTCGTTGAGCTTGCACATACTGTCATTGACGACCTGAGTACTGACCAGTACTATGGTTACATGATTTGCAGTGCCATCAAAACTGGGGTCATGCCTGATAGACTTGCTTACCTGCAGATAGGTCCAGTCTCACATTCTAGGTGGCTCACAACGGCTCTCAGGTTCTGCAGAATTTGGATCGCTCATCATAAACTGAAAGGGAACCAGCTTCACAACCTGAGACTTATTGTCCAATTCATCGTGAGTGTCTACTTGCCATATTGGTTCAACACCAAGGTCAAGTCATCGTTCTCCGAAGGTCCGAGGCATGTTCTCTTCCAGCTTGAGCTCCTGAGGAGTCAGCCAAGGAAGGTTGTTCAGATTGTGGAGCAGACTGTGAGGAGATCTTCCTGGTATGCTCATCCCGAGGCAGTTCTGCAGACAATACTCTGCAGTAAGGATGAGGAGGAGAGAAGAGTGGCAGTCAAAAAGATCTTGGATATGAGATTTATGAGAGGATCTGGGCATGACGAATCAGTTGGTGACGATTCCTTCAGGGTCAGGAAGACTCCTGAAGTCAATCTAGGTGCCAAGACCCTCACTGATCTCATAGATCTGGATAACATCCAGTCTGGCAGTGAGCCGCCTCTTACCTGCAGCCTCACCAATGTTCAAGTCAGAGCTTTCCTGGACAACCCCATGCATGTCCCTGCCTGGCCCTCGCACACCCAGAGTATAGAGCGTTGTGTACAGCAAGTGAGCGAGGCCAGCAGTCACGCGTACAGCCAGGAGAGGAGGGAAGGCTACATCCGAGCTCAGGTGGTCAGCAGGGAGATGATGAGTAGAAACAGAAGCAAGAAAGACATGTTCTCTATGGTGTGCAGCAACACCGGGTCGTAGTAGTAAAACCGGTTTTTGTATTTGATGATTTTGTTTTCTAAAGGAATATTAAATTTAATAAATGTGTCAAGATCATTCGTTTCACTATTCTGGATCATTTTCATCCTAATAAATTAACCTGATACATTTACTTTACTTTAAATAAGCTATTTAGTGGTGTTGGTAAAAGGGTGGGAATACTGAATTTTCATAAGATTTCAAGTTAAAATTTACCTAGCAAAAATGAAAACTTTTCAAATCTGAAGATATCACATGATTCTGCACATAGAACTACATCATTAATACCATGGGCCGATTTTTCAAACTCAAAATAAAAAAATTCGCCTCCGTATGACACACCCTAGCATTGCGTACTTATCTGGGTTAGTATTTTCATTGACGCGCCTAAAATCAATTACTGGGCGCCACCCTCCATCCTTTTTAGGGACTAAAAATAGTGGACTATTGAAAGGGGATTTTGAATGTGTGATAACCTCTTGATCCAACTTATCCTCAACCATATCCTGGACTACAGCGCGCTGGCTATGAGGTAGTCGGTAAGCTGGTACGTCAATTGGGTTTGTGCCTTGTTTTAGGGATATGTGATGTGAGGTTAAATTTGTGTGACCCAGCTGTTCCCCTGGTAAAGCTACAATGTTTCGGTAGTCGGCAAGCAACTCAATGAGCCTAGTCTTGCCTTGAGGGGGATCAATCACCTTAACATGTGGTGTTAGTTGATCTATCCTCTCCTGTCTGGTTTGTTTAATTGAAGGTGAATCACTACCAATTGGGAATTGCATAAGCTGTTGGACAACATGGTTATGATAAACAAGAAAATCACACAACTAACACCCTTCTTTTAATATTCGTAACGCGCCTGTTCTGTTGAGAACTTGAACGTCTGTTAAACCACCAGGACGAATCATGTTCAATGTAGATTCGCAGGATAAGCCTTTAAACCTTGCATGTTTCCGTAAGACAGACTACATCCGTCCCAGTGTACGCGTCAGGTAAAACAACAGTGGCTCTAGTGATCTCCTCATTCTGAAAATGGAGAGTACCAGTTAAAACTGCAGGTACGATCGTCCAACTATTGCTGTTATAATCACGCTGGGGAAGTGAGACTGTGAGGTTTTGGACTCGCTTTGACTCATAATCTATTGTCCTCGTAGTAAGAGCGTTGGACAACACATTCACCCTTGCGGAGAGCAATGGTACAGTCGTGTGCATGGCACTGAAGGAAATACCATTAACAGTGATAGTATGTTTGCTGGGCTGAACAACTATCAAATTAGTTTTAAGAGTTGGAAGACCTATTAAAAGGTCAGCTGGTAAATTAAAGTCTTGGACCACATAAAAATCTGCAGAACAGGATATACCACGTCTAGAAAAACGTAGTGGTAATGTTACCTTTCCTGTTATGTCCAGCTGAGTACCGGAAACTCCTGAGAAATTGGTGTCAGTAAGTCGAATCAAAAATTTTCGGCGAGGGGATCTACGTTGTAACTCTTGATAGGATGCCAAAGAAAGTACGTTTGCACAAGCACCTGTATCAATGTCAAACGCTAACTTGACTGACCCAACCCTCGTCGGAAGTGATAACACTTCCGCTTTGGTTAGCACCGCTATTAACGAGGCTGTAACAGAAGCGTTGTCGCGTGTTGGTAGTGGTGTAGCTACCCTATGTCGGTCTGGGACTGACGTTGGTCTTCCCCCGACTTCTTGTAAAGACGATGGCTCGGCTTACCGTGGTGGGATACCTGGGGTAACTCCATCCCTATTTGTCTACATCGTCAGACTGCTGAACAATCCTATGTAGTATGGGTAGGAGTATCATAGCATAAACACCACACGTCAGCTGTCTGGTCTGAAGCAGACCTGGTTTGAGCAGCTGTTGCATAAGTTTTAGGTGGGGCAAGTCGCTGTAGTGGTTGAAGGGTTGGTTTGTTTTTAAACTTAGCACCACTTCGTTGGAGTTGGGGACAAAAATCAACAATATGACCATTTTTCTTGCAATGTGTGCATACTAAATGTTGCTTCTTTGTTGCTGAGTTCTTAGGAACTCGTTGCTGAATTGACGCTACAGGTGTTACTGTCCTTGCAAGGACGTAATGATTTAATCGCGATCTTGGCTGCATAATCCAAAATATCCTCATCTGGCTTATAACCATGTGTTTTTGCATGAATATATGCCGAGTCACGGATTGTTAGGATGAAACCAAGGAACTCCATTAATTGTGCAAAACTGTCTAGAGACATATTATCGTGCTCGTCCACCCAGGGTGAACCACCAAAATTGGTTAAGATTTCTTGACAGACCTCGCCAGCAAGAGAAACACTTCTCATTGTGTCTTCTGCGCGTATCGTCCGTGGCAGATGATCAACCCACCTAAACATCCAGTTCAGGTGACCCTGCTGTGCGCCTAATTCAAATAGACCAATTAAAGTCTTCTTAAACTTCGCGTAAGTGGGATGTGCAAGCCTACTCGCGTCCAAATGTTTGCTAGCATAAGTACCTTCTTTGATGTGACCGTGTACAAATGCTTTGCGTTCATCATCACCTGTTATTTGAATGTTTTTCATCACATCTTCACATGACCTTAAGAATGTGGTTTCACGATAGTCATCCTCCTCCGTAAACTCAAGGATGCGATAACTGTGGGATAATGCTTGAACAATGTTAGGTTGGTTAGATGACATGCTGATCTTAAATTTAGCCATGGTTTGTGAGTTGCTAGACAACTTAGATCTAACTGAAAGATGCGTGGATGCAAGAGGGAAAGTAATCTCTGACACACTGTGAGATTCTGTAGACTGAGAGGTATCCTGCCCGTAATCAGGTGTTGTATTGTATGTATTACCTGACCTTAGGGTTCCACGACCAAAATCGGCATTCAATTGACCACTTACAGTAAGTGTTCACCACTCTCAACAGAAATGTCTCGCAATAAGGGCGCTTGTGTTTCTTGCGAATCTATTAATTCTATGTGTTCAGTATTGACACTAGTACCAGTAGCTAGTACAGTGTCAGACATGAGTGAGTCAACAGAATTATCTGAAACGTTATCATAAATCTCCTTCAAATCCGTAATATCTGAACTCATTAAATTCAAAAAATCATCCATCAGTGTTAAATAGACATGAAAAGTCAGTCTACACAAAAACCTTGCCTAGCCATTTACAGTAAATGTTTGAAAAATATCGTAATGATTGGCAAGAAAAAAATATTAATATATATTACTGGTTTTCGAGAACTTCAGTATATATATATATATATATATATATATATATATATATATATATATATATATATATATATATATATATATATATATATATATATATATATATATATATATATATATATATATATATGCTGATAACCACAAGGAAAGAAGAAAACACGAAGTTCCCAAGCACTTTCGTGTAATTCACATCTTCAGGGGTGAGTACAGTCTATACTCACCCTGAATATATATATATATATATATATATATATATATATATATATATATATATATATATATATATATATATATATATATATATATATATATATATATACATATATATATATATATATATATATATATATATATATATATATATATATATATATATATATATATATATATATATATATATATATATATATATATATATATATATATATATATATATATGTATATACAATCAACACCTCAACCAGCCAGAATTCGAACCCACGGCCCACAAGCTTATGATTGTGACCGGGGAATGCTAACCGCTGGACAAGCAGGATACTAAAAGCAGTCCTAGACCCTGTTATATTTCACACAAAGCCTGTTCAACGAGCTTATGGCGCCGTGAACCTCTCATGGGTAGTCCCCATCAGAGGTTCACGGCGCCATAAGCTTGTTGAACAGGCTTTGTGTGAAATATAACAGAGTCTAGGACTGCTTTAGTATCCTTGTGGTCCAGCTGTTAGCGTTCCCCGGTCACAGGCATAGGCTCGTGAGCCGTGGGTTCGAATCCTGGCGGGTTGAGGTGTTGATTGTCTGTAGAAGTCCGCGTGCTTTATTGGGCTAATGAAATATATATGGACCCTCGTGTTTCGAAGCCGGATTTGGTAAAACGTTACTCTGACCACCTATGTGATACGGGTAGTCTCCATTAGAGGTTCACGGCGCCATAAGCTCGTTGAATAGGCTTTGTGTGAAATATAATAAAGTCTAGGTCTGCTTTTAGTATCCTGGTGGTCCAGCGGTTAGTGTTCCCCGGTCACAGTCATAGGTTCGTGTGCCGTGGGTTCGAGTCCTGGCGGGTTGAGGTGTTGATTGTATGTAGAAGCCCGCGTGCTTTACTGGGCTAATGAAATAAATATATATATATATATATATATTTATATATTTCACACAAAGCCTGTTCATCGAGCTGATGGCGCGGTGAACCTCTCATTGGGAACTGCCCATGCTGCTTATGTGGATGTCAGTAGCAGTAGAACTGCTTTTGGTGCTCTTGTGGTATGGTCGGTAACGTTCCCTGGCCCCATGCATTAGGTCGAGGGTTCGAGTCCTGGCTGGTGAGGTCGTTGATTATATGTTCAAAGTCTGCGTGTTATATGGAATAAAAATGAAGTATACATGATACCTCGTGTTTCATACCAGCTGGATTCGGTAAAATGCTACTGACATCCACATAAGCAGCACCACCAGGATACTAAAAGCGGCTTGTGGGCCGTGGGTTCGAATCCTGGCGGGTTGAGGTGTTGATTGTATATATATATATATATATATATATATATATATATATATATATATATATATATATATATATATATATATATATATATATATATATATATATATCTATATATATATTAAACATTATCCTACACGATGTATCCTAACATGTGATGCTGTGTTAGAGCATATGTTAATGTGTGTTTAATATAGTGGGTCCTGTCTACCTATTACTGTTGGCTTGATTGTAGAATTTTGGGAATTTCTTGAAAATCTGGCCTTTAATCCCATAGACTTCAGCGGTTTGGATGACAGTCAGCTGGTCGAGATTCACAGTCAGGGTTGTTGGTGTGTAGTTTAAAGATATCGTCTTTGAAGAATTCGTGATGGCGTCTGGTGTTGGCGAGAGTAACCACGGTCAACCACTAGAGGGGTGATGGATGGCTAACTTGGTGAACTCTGAGTTCATTGGCGTCGTCAGGCAATCCTGTGAGGTCACTACGTTAATGCACCTTGGGGCTGGAAGACCTCTTGGAGTTGATTGAGTATGACAGGTCAAGTAGTTGGCCTGTACCAGATGTATCCTGGTTCACAAAGAATTTACCACACTCTGTTTTTATACACTACAGAGACATTTATTTAAACAACTTGGAATGTCTAAACAGGCATTTCTCAACTGTGCCTTGGAACACAGGGTTGTACTCTAGCTGTATGGGTAGGTTGTTCATTGAGAAGAGAAAAAAAATTGTACAGACAGCGTCTCCACAACACTTAAGAGTTGGGAAGAGTGGGGTGTCTGACGTTGAGTTTTTGTAGTGATGGATACTCCAACACGACAGGCGTTAACGAATGTACTGGGTCACGCCCACTTGAGATGGGGACTACAGTCATCTGCTTCACGAGGTGTTGCCACACTACAGTGAATTATGTCTAACTCACTTAAATGTTATTTGAGTAAAAAATAGTTGTAGTCTGTTGCCTTGGAGAATGACACTTAGAAAATTTCACTGTTACTTGGGTTACAGTGAAATCGGTTCTTGCACAGTTAGTTATACTGCTCCACTGGTTCAGTTAATGGTTCTATCTGTTCGCTGCCACCTTTATATACTGTATAAGCTTTGGGTAGAGCTCCATTTTAACTTGGCTTATATATAAATAAGTTAAAGGGTTAAGTTACAAACCCAAATGGTCTTTTTCTCCATTTATTGATAAACTAAAATGGTCACAGTCTATTAGTAAATGCACCGTAATTAACGCTGTAAGCTGTGAGTGTTAGTTAAGGACAGGGCTCAGCTTGACTGAGTTAAGTCACCCGTCCGATTCTCGTGAGGCTCAAGTGAAGACTGGTGCTCGTGAGTTGAGGTACCTGTGAGGGAGAGGTGCCTGTGAAGGAGAAGACGAGCTAACCCTACATTTTCAAGGTCGGCCTACTGATAGAAGAATTTCCCCTCACGTGAACAGCACATGGCTACTCACAGCTTATGGAAAATTACCGGGAGTCATTGTATTATATAAACTAAATGTATTAACCCAAATTTATATAATTGCTATTGCCATGAGACAGGGGCTAATACACCTGGATGACTTTGATTGTTGATGGGTAATTAGGCTCGGGAGAACCGCGGTCATTGGATGTATAAGGTTCATGTAGCGGGAATCAGTAAAAAGCTTCAGTGATTATGGAATTCTTTCAGCAGGTGTTCAGCAATAGAACGACTTGTCCTTATCGCTTTTCTGCCTAATAATAGAGGATTGTTTTTCCAGCAAACTCAACATTTGGCTTTTATATGAATGTCACTCTGGAGGGTTCAGCAGATTCAGTTTCAGATTCCATGAGAGGAGTGATGACACAGGGAGAGGCACTACTGAAGGTCTTACACTCATCACTACCAAATGTGAAATAATCTCGGCTAATGAGCGCACCAGTAGAGGAGTGGGGAGAGTGTTGACAAACTTCCCGTAAAGTAAACAAGAAAACATAAAATGGACACTAAGAAATTAAAATGAACTTAAAAATAATACAAATTTATCATTTTCATTATTAATGTTATTATAAATTTTATGATTATTATCACTATATGATCATATTATTATTACTTTCATTATATAATATTATTTTCTCTAATGTTACCATCGTCAATACTACTACTACTTTTTTCAACGTAGCCTTTGTCACCATTTCATTGCCATAAAATTAAATATTCTAATGCAAAAGTAGCTACCCTAGCTGTCTTGAGTTACTTAAGCCCCACATCTAAGCTGCATTCAGTGACTGTTGCCTCATAGTCAATATCTGCCACCGTGTTCAGCTATGGGGTCGACGATCTCATTCTCCTGACGATAAGCAATGGAGATCTAAGCAGAGAGAAGGACAGTCGACACCTCGACCAAGCTGCAACGTTGCTTCTGGGCTGCTGCTTCTGCTCAGACAACACCTCCGTTCCTCTTGTGTGCACCCACAAGAGATAAGTTACGGTGACATGCAGCAATGGGGTCAAATATCCTGACACAGAGAAGGCTCACTGTCCCTGCGTCCAGAATCCTCGAGCACTGACGTCCAAATGGGCTTCGTTAGATGTGTTGGAAGTCCTGTCATGGATGTTCTCACCCTCCAATGGAAGGAAGGTCAGTTCCACCGTGACGTCGTGGAAGATTTCCTTCAGTAAATTTGCTGTGCTATCCCTTACTTCGTCGTGCCTCATGAATATGAAGTCCCCTTTCTTGCACTCCATGGCATGTTCAAAGTCGTAGGATGAGCCACAAACGCATTGGAAGAGCAAATCTTCTACTGGACACCCATAGCTTAGAGCAATGGCGTCTGTGAATTCTTGTTTATTAAGGCTGAATCCTTTTGCCCTTATCGGTAACGTTGTTAGCCAGTTCAAGGCGCCCAGCTCTTGCGCTATCGCTACTTTTTTCCTTTAAGTTCTCTGGCAATTGCGGCACTAGTTGTTGCAGTTCATCACTCTAGGTAGCTGTCGTTCTGTCGTAATAGACCGTCGAATATTGTTTAATTCATTGATATCCACTTCACTTGTTGCATTCTGAGCTATTATCTGCTTAGTGAGGGCTGCCATGAGCTTGACTGAATTCTGATGTTCGGTGGCAGCAATCTTCACTGGATTGGTCATTCCCACTCCGCCCAGTCTCGGTGGTAGTGCAAGGAGTGACCTTTCTGCTGGGGTTAAGTGAAAGTGTTTCACTAATTTTGGAATAAAAATGACGCTGATGACTTCTTCCAGAAGGTACAGGAGGGGCCGGACACCGGGAATAGCGCACATCAGGTAATTACAGCTACGCTTTACTCCATGGGTGAATGTCGCAAAAGCAGCACGTGGCTCTGTTTTATCAATATCAGACAGAGCTTGGATTTCTTTCACCCACTCATTTACTTTTCCCGTTACGTGCTCGGTCTTGAAGTCCTTCATGCAGATTACCGCACCTAGGTGTCTTTGGCCGTCCTTAGTTAGGTTGACCTCACCTCCATTGAAAACCTTCACTGCCTGTTCATAGTTTTCTGGTTTCACAATGAGGAAGGACTTGCTGGCTTTTAGGTGGTACCCTATTTGTGGACCTCGTGATGTTACCAGGTCCCACCACTTTTTAATGTCCTCCATTTTTCCTGCTCCTTTAAGGTCATCAGCGAAAGCCACTTGCTTGACCTCAGTTGTTTCAAATTCTATTGTATGTTGGAGCACGGATAGGCGTAGTGCGTACATTGCCATGACGACAGGATCCCCCTGCATAGTTCCCTCAGTTGACTGTATGATGGTATATCCTCTTAGGGCTTTGAGGTTTTTTATATAGTGGTCTAGTGGGTTTTTGTGGATGTTTTCAACATTTATTGCAAATCTTGGACACTTGATTTTCATGCTGTGCAGTGTAGCCTTGAGGTTGATTATGTTGAATGCGCTGGAAGCGTTAATCAGGAGTACTGCTTCACAATCGCAATGCTCAATAATCTTTCTCATGGCATGAATGGCAGCCTCACTGCCAGCCTGGTGGCCAACAAATACTTGCAGGTTCTCTGCAGCTGCCCTGACATCATTACTAACCACCTCCATTATGCATTTTCCAATGATCCGTATTAGCACTACCCCCACCCCTAAAAGCCTACATCCTGGATTTTTATCCAGGTGGGTGAGGTGGCAGGCCCTCAGAGCATATAGGTAATAGCAGCACGAGGCTGCTACCCTTCTCCCAGGGCGGGGACGGTGGCATGCAAAGATCTCTTGCTGCGTCACCAAACTTGTTAGCGCTAAGGATAACCCTCCAAATGTCTGCATCCAGGCCTGAGGGGCCAGCCTCTCCCTGTGTTTTCAGTGCTTTTTTCCACACCATCCCACCTGTTATTTTCTCGAACAGGACAGCATTTGGAGGGATATAGGAACCCTGGAACCAGATGCCTTCCTCTGCATTTGCAGGGGGATGTTATTCTTTCAGTTGTTGTAATGCCACTCTGTTTATTGGCAGAACACCACCGGAAGATTCCTCTGTGAGAGATCTTACCGCCGAGGACACTTTTCCAACACGAATCTTGTTACCAAACTTTCTGGCAACGTCTTCAGTGGCTTGCTTTTAGTTTCCAGTACATTTCAGTCTCTGCTGCAGTGTTCTTACCTCAATTAGGAGATCATCAAGAACCCCATTCTGCCTTATTGTCTGCCTCCCCTTCAATGCAGCTACATTTTCTTTACACTTACTCCTTGCGTGTGTTCTATGGCAGAATAGATGATGTAATATTGCCATTATGTGGAGAGCTAATGGGGCCAGGGAGCTGTCATGGGATATAATATTGTATGAGGCGGGTCATCGCCAGGATCATTTCCTTGGTGTTCCAACATTTTGGTGGAAAAAAGAGGTTAATTGAAGACCTGACAACTTCTGAGTAGGTTTCTTTGACCTAATTCGCTGCATCTTCCCTCGACATGCCTCGTGTACATCTTTTAGTGTTTAAGCAGCATTTCTTGGCACTATATTTTCAGACTGATTGGACTCACTGCTATCATTCAGCATATAGTTAGGCGGTGTTGTCCAGGCGATATCCTCTGTGTCTCTGTGTCCGCCCGTGACGGGTCCCTGCCCAGTGGATTCCGCCAGTTGTTCCTTCTCCTGCATCCCACATGACGGAGTCGATATCTTACACATTCACAGTGTGTGTAGTTTTTATTCCGGCTAGAACAGATGAAAGGACAGTTACCCAGCATAATGCTTCACGCTTCCAGCAACAGGAATGTCTGCCACTGACATCTGCTTTGGTCTCATTAGGTGCAATATAATTCTTATGAAAGGGCCTGTGAGTTGACAGAATGGAGAGCAGTGTCCAGGTAGTAGGGACATATGTGCATTGGCATGGGTGTGTATGCCATCCCTGGGGGTGTGGGCAACAATCTATACAAAATCGGAATTATACGCTGGGAGTCGGAATAGTCACACCTGGCTCATATTTATATATCTATGGCAGGAATAGTCACAATTTCTTTGATCACACTGATGTAAGTATAAGTAGTAAAGTCTTACTTGGTCTGGTAAGGGGTGTGACTGACACTTCCCGGAGTGTCTGTTTACGTGTGGGCAGCTACAGCATGCATAAAATAGTTGGCCTTCTAATGCTGGCCTCGTGAGCGGGATTCGCGAGACCGCACCTGCTAAAGTAGATCCCACACCTTAGTTTAGTTCATCAAATTTATTGACAAAGCTTGGAGTACAGTTTGCCTATTCTGAATATTTCAGTCAGGTCTTGACACTAAGAGTGGTATCACTTCTCACTGCCATACAGGACAGAGGTTAATACACAAAGAAATACATGATATTCATAACAGTATATATAGGTCAGATTCATGTGGGTGATGTCACTGTTCACTGCCATGCAGGACAGCGTTTCTTACACAAAGAAATACATCATATTCATTAGCAATATATATATATAGGTCAGAGAAACGTGGGTGATGTCACTGTTCACTGCCATGTGGGACAGTGGTTCATATAGATTGGACGTCATATTCTAATTGAAGACTAATCAGTGTGGGATAGCAAATTTTGGATAAACAGCAAGAATGTCCTCAAGCACCCCCGATTCAATGTAGTATTAACAAAGTTCCCGCACCAGGGCAGACGCAAGGGCGGGTACTGCCACCACCGACAACTACACCTCTCTAGGTGATCATTGGTATGCATACAAAAAAATTGCAATCAATGCAGTATGGGATGAGGAGAGCCTTCCGTGCCAGTTATATGGGTGACGTCCAATATTCACCAACACACTGAAAAATCCCTACTCCCACCTTCTGAGAATGTCCTCTCCAAATTCGTTGTAGACCAGGGAGGACACACAACTACACCGCTAGTATCAGACGCTACTATTACTACAACTACTACTTCTAGTACTACTGCTACTGCTTCTACGACTACTACTATCAGCTTCATCCGCTTATCTGTAGCTTAGTGTCAGATATTGAATCCCTTCTTGTACGGAAGACCTTGAGCACTCTACAGTAAAACAAATATAGTAAAGAGTACGTTTACCGTTTGTGGTAAACGCCTTCGGTGGCGTCGTATCTTACCAAAGAGGAGGGGGATAAGCCATAAATATTATCATTCTTATTGGTATCTTCCACATGAAACTATTACTCATAGCACATTATATTACAGGTATGGAATGTCTGCTCTACAAGGCCCAGGTAACTAGACGGTGGGTTGGGGAGGATGGAGGTGTACAGTTTGACAAATGTTACGCGACCTGGCAACATCCCATGGACCTTACCCCCTACATCACCGACATCACATCGTCCAGTTTTTTCATAACTAGGGTAGCTAATAGAACGGTGGATAAAGCCATAAATGGTTACTTTTGCGAGCATAGAGATGACTGTTTCCTGACAAATATTGAAACCAATGGTTGGTTGAGGGCAGACCTGGGAGCACCACGTGACATTAAAGAAATCTGGATACTAGCTAGGAAAGACAGAAACTTGAACGACACCTTACAAAATGTAGAGGTGCGTCTAGGTGACTCTCCCAACTATACGGACAACCCGGTGATTACCACGTTCACTGATTCGTATAAAGTGGGAATGCTGGCTAAAATCACGGGGATATCTGCAATGACCGGCCAGTACCTACAGATGCAACCTATGGCACGTTCATATTTCGGAATATGTAACCTTCAACTCATTGGAAATTAAATGTAAGGACAGGATAAACAAAGAATATATATATATATATATATATATATATATATATATATATATATATATATATATATATATATATATATATATATATATATATATATATATATATATATATATATATATATATATATATATATATATATATATATATATATATATATATATATATATATATGTAACCGGTCGGAATTTACTGGACTTTAATTTCTCACTTGACTTGGGGTTTATTAAAGATTATTAGATGGTAATTGCAGTGGAAGCGCCCCTTTGTGAAAAATCCCGAACCAGCACAAGAACACTTAAATCTACTAAACAAAATGAATTGTCCGTGACCCGTGGAAGGATAGCGTCTGTGACTGGGATGAATGAGACACACTGTAAAATTTACACTTATATTCCCTCCAACACTACAAACACAATCAATAATGGTACACCAATATGCGCACTCTTAACCTGAACTTAAAACACTACTCTGGGGAATAAAAGTTATACATGATGTTGAAATTATTAGAAACTCAGGCAATGCCTCATTAGAGAACAATAAGTTTAAAGTATTAAGAAATGTTGCTTGCACACATGAAACAGGCCTTAAGGGCTTTCAACAAAATAATATCAGCACTGAGAAAATGGTATTAAAAAATAAGAAATTAATAACTCTACAATGAATAGGCCTTAAGGGCACTCAACAAAATTATATCACCCCAACAGATGCACACTTCCTAACCTAACTTAACCACTACTCTGGGGAACAAAGGTTATACCTGAGATCGGAATTATAAAGAAAAAATAGATGCATTAAAGGAATTAAATCACAGTATCACTCTGGTTCCACTTCGTGACACAAACATTCAAAAAACAATACTATCAAAATTATTTAGGAACTATTACTACACACGTCAAGATAATATCAGTAACTGAAAAATGGTATTAACTACACACAAAAATGTTGTCATTATTATTGAGATGTTTCTGGGTCCACCAATACCCGTGAACCATGCTCCACCCAACTCAACATACACCCGTAATAAGGGAGATAAAATGTTCCTCTAGGTATCCCCTAGACTCTTGGTCTCAGTGTGTGACTATTTATTTACTCAGATTGCCTCAGTGTACTCTCAGTGCATCCATGGGCGGGAAGAGAGAACGCCTGCAGGTGACCATGGCCAGTAGGTAATACTTCTAGCTGACCGAGGGCACGTGGTGTTGTGCACCCACGTGGTAAGAATTGATCACCCAATGCTGATGCTGGTCCCGTGTCGTTTTAGTTGTCGGGAGCACTCGTCCACTCAAGAGTTCCTTTGCTACCCCGCTAACCAGTGACAAGCCTACACTGATCGTTCCAACGGCGACAATCGCCAATCCTCAATCATCAACGGCAGTCTCAAACGGTAGTCAATCTATCGCAGTCAAGTGGGTTCTGACGGAAACCCTGAAATTGACTCACTGTTAGCTCGTAATAACTTTATCACTGCCCTATCTAACCCCTATCTGAGATCGAATGAGACTTACTTGTTATACTGCAATAGCGCAACACAGGTGACTAGGCCACATGACTATTTCTGCGGACGGACGCGCAGGGATGTCCTGTAGGTCCGATCGCTTTCATGTGAATGAGGACCAGCTAGCCTCGCTTCTCTCCAAGGCGCTAGCTTAGGCCTAGTGACATATTTTCTGCCTAACTAATAACTTTCTTGGGACACCCGTAACATTATTCAGACTGGTAAACGATCTATAATAATTTCAAATTCAATAATAGTCCCTAACTTCATGAATCGCATCATTATTAATTCGGTAAACTACATTCAATATCGTATAGGCCTAGTTCCACAAACTCTCGCACGTAGCGGGAGCGCGGTCTTCCCTCAGACTACCTTGAACTCAGCATCGCCAATGGCGCAGCGTTTGAAATTACACTGAAGTTTCTGAATATTACAATCGACCCCCCTAAAAAAAGACAGCACTGTCCTCATGTGCTGAGAAAAACATGCATATGACCCCCCTAAAAAATTGTTCTAAGAAACTGCATCTCACCCCTTTAACGTGCTAAACGCAGCATTCCCATCTTCTCTTCTCCCCTTCTCTCCCCCGCTAACATATATATATATATATATATATATATATATATATATATATATATATATATATATATATATATATATATATATATATATATATATATATATATATATATGCTGATAACCACAGGAAAGAAAACACGAAGTTCCCAAGCAGGAACTTCGTGTTTTCTTCTTTCCATATATATATATATATATATATATATATATATATATATATATATATATATATATATATATATATATATATATATATATATATATATATATATATATATATATTTCATTAGCCCAATAAAGCACGCGGAATTCTACATTCAATCAACACCTCAACCCACCAGGAATCGAACCCACGGCTCACGAGCCCATGACTGTGACCAGGGAACACTAACCGCTGGACCACCAGGATACTAAAAGCAATCCTAGACTTTGTTATATTTCACACAAAGCCTGTTCAACGAGCTTATGGCGCCATGAAACTCTTATGGGGACTACCCGTATCACATAGGTGGTCAGAGTAACGTTTTACCAAATCCGACTTCGAAACACGAAGATCCATATATATTTCATTAGCCCAATAAAGCACGCAGACTTCTACATGCAATCAACATCTCAACCCGCCAGGATTCGAACACACGGCCCACTAGCCCATGACTGTGGCAGGGGAACGCTAACCGCTGGACCACCAGGATAATAAAAGCAGTCCTAGACTTTGTTATATTTCAGACAAAGCCTGGTCAACGAGCTTATGGCGCCGTGAACCTCTAATGGGGACTACCTGTATCACATAGGAGGTCAGAATAACGTTTTACCCTTAAATTATTAAATATTAATGTTGTGTTTAAGTATGACTCAACCATAACCAATATATTAATCAAGAATAGCCCAACTTTGAATGTAAATGGAAGTGTTTATTGTATTCCTTGTAGCAAATGTAATGGAAATTATGTAACTAAGAATCAAAGCGCACAAGTACAATATCAGAACAGCATCTGAAAGCAGTGCACTCTTAAGAACATAAGAACATAAGAAAATAAGGAGTCTGCAATAGGCTGGATGGCCTGTGCATGGCAGCTCCTCTCGAGAGTTACTACCACTCTCTATCATCCATGAATCTATCTAGCCTCCTTTTAAAACTTTCCAGCGTTCCAGCACTCACTACTTAGTTGCTAAGCTTGTTCCACTCGTCCACCACCCTATTTGTGAACCAGTTCCTACATATCTCCCTCCTGAATCTAAACTTATCCAATTTAAATCCGTTGCTACGAGTCCTATCCTGCTCGGATATTATAAGAACTTTATCTATATCCCCTTTATTGATTCCTTTCACCCACTTAAATACTTCTATCATATCTCTCCGCACTCTTCGTCTTTCTAGGGAATGCAAGTTTATTTCCTTTAACCTATCTTCATACGGAAGGTTTCTAAGTACCGGAATCATTTTCGTCATTCTTCGCTGCACCGATTCCAGTGAATTGATATCCATTCTACAATAAGGGCACCAGAACTGAACCGCATAATCCAGGTGCGGCCTGATTAGTGCAAGATATAGTTGCAATAAGACCTCTGCACTCTTATTATTTACACTTCTAGATATAAAGCCTAACACTCTGTTTGCCTTATTTCGAACATTAACGCACTGTTTTCTAGGCCGTAGACCCGGGCTTACAAGTACCCCTAAGTCTCATTCACAAGTCGACTTCTCTAGGTTGATGTTGTTAAGGCTATTTACATCGACAGTATTTGTTCTTCCAATATTAAGTACGCTACACTTGTTGGTGTTGAATTTCATTTGCCATTTTTCTGACCATTCCTGCAGTTTATTTAAATCCTCCTGTAGTGCATTTGAATCCTGCCCTGAATTAATCTGCTGATCCCAGTATCTAGATCGTTTATGTAGATTATGAACAAGATTGGGCCTAGTACTGACCCCTGGGGAACCCCACTGTTTACACAGCCCCACTCAGTTTTAACACCATCTACTGTACGCTGACCCTCCGCGTTCTATCGGTGAGCCATGATTTTATCCGATTTAAAACTTTCCCCTCGATACCATAAGCCTTAACTTTTCTCAGAAGCCTCTGATGCAGTACTCTGTCAAATGCTTTGCTGAAGTCTAAGTAAACAACATCGTAAATTTCGTCATTATCTACTACCTCGAAAACTTTCCTAAAAAACGTCAGCAGATTTGTTAGACAAGATTTTCCCTTTGGTCATTCATGTTAAGAATAATCATCCCATTGATTGCGAAAACAGCTCAGAAGTGTACAAATCAGCATATGTCACAGAAAGACATCTGGTTGAAGCTAGTTTGATTAGGGAATTAAATTCCATAACCCTTAGTGATGGTCAGTACAAAACTGATATGTTACATAAATTTATTTGTCAGTGGCCCAAGGTTAAAAATGCTTTGAAAACCTTTGAGTTAAATGTAGGATAGATATTTAGTGGGTCCCATATTTTTGACCTGACCTAACTTGACTAGTCACGTCGCCCTTTTTCTTAAGCTCCTCTGCGTGTGCGTTGGTATGCGGATTAGTGGATGTCATGATTATGACCTGACCTCATGTTTAATAAGGTCAGCCTGTATATTTAAGCCTCTCTCCATCCATGTAATTCAGTTGTCTCTGAAGCTGTCTTGAATAAAGATGAAAGCTAAGGCACTGTTTCCCTTTTCCTTGTTTAATTTTATCAAGAAAGCAGGGGCGCACCCAGAAATTGAGTTGGGGGGGTTTCCAAATTACTGAGAAGTCTGGCGAGCGTAGCGAGCCATTTCAGCCATGTGCACTGAATCTGAGCTTGAAAATGGTGTAATTTAGAATCCTAATCTTATAGACATGTATTACAGGATAATAGATGTAAAAAAATAATAATATTTTATTTACACAATTTTAAAATACATGAATTTTCTGCACTAAATATAGAGTATATGATATGGTTATTACTGTACTGAATGTGTAACAATCATTAAGCATTTATATCCACTGGTATATCTTAATATTTCACACTGTCTTGGAGTGCTGTACCGTGGCGTGGGGTGAGGTTAGGTAAGCTGACCCAACCTTCATGTTACTAAGGTGTCGCCATGTCAGGTATGGGTTGGCCACACCATGCAGTACATAAGAACATAAGAATGGAGGAAACTGCAGTGGGCCTATTGGCCCATACTGAGCAGTCCCGTTTACACCCAACCCCTATTGCTCATATAAGCATCCAACCTATGTTTGAAGCTATTCAGCGTATTCGAGTTAATGATGATATTTGGTAACTTGTTCCATTCATCCACTACTCTGTTTCCAAACCAGTGTTTACCTATTTCAATCCTAAATCAAAATTTTTCTAATTTAAAACCATTGTTACGAGTTCGCTCCTGGTTGGATAGTTTGAGTACCTTTGTAATGTCCATTTGTTTAGCCCTGCCTTCCACTTATACACCTCTATCAGGTCGCCCCTCGCTCTACATCTCTCGAGGGAGTGCAAATTAAGATGCCTTAACATGTCTCTATACTCAAGGTTCCTAATGCCCCGGATTATTCTTCTCATTGTCCTCTGAATTCTTTCCAAGGATTCTATATCCATTCTGTAATACGGTGATCAGAACAGAACTGCGTCATCCAGGCGTGGTCTCACAAGAGCAAGATACAGTTTTAGGATAACCTCGCTAGTCTTGTAACTAACACTCCTTTGTATGAACCCAAGTACTTTATTAGCCTTGTTACGATCAAAAACACATTGTTTACTTAGCTTAAGGTTCCTACTTATCATTCCTCCTAAATCTCTCTCGCAGTCGGATTTTTCTATGGCATGGTTGTTCATCTGGTATCCGGTTTCCCTGTTTACGTCTCCTATACTGAGTACTTTACATTTGTCCACGTTGAATTTCATCTGCCATTTTTCAGACCATTTGAAAAATTTGTTTAGATCTTCCTGTAGTGTTGAGGAGTCCTTGTCAGATTTAATAACACGTCCTATTTTAGTGTCATCAGCAAATTTACTTATGTTGCTGTCTATGCCGATATCTATGTCGTTTATGTATATAATAAATAATAATGGTCCAAGTACTGAGCCTTGGGGAACTCCACTTGTGACGTTGCTCCAATGGGATTTAGTGCCGTTAATGCTGACTCGCTGCTTCCTGTCCTGTAACCACGCCCTAATGCATTTAAGGATATTACCTTTGATGCCATGTGCTTCTACCTTTCTAATTAGTCTTTCGTGGGGGACTCTGTCGTAAGCTTTGCTAAAGTCGAGATATACCACATCATAATTGTGCCCCTCGTCCACCGATTCGAAAACTGATGAAAAGAATGTTAATAGATTAGTTAGACATGAACGTCCGCTTGTGAAGCCATGCTGGGAATCATTGATCAATCGGTGCTTCTCCAGGTGATTTCGAATAGAGTTTGAAATGATTTCTTCCAGTAATTTGCCTACTATTGATGTTAGACATAGGGCGGTAGTTAGAGGATAGTGATCTATCCCCCTTCTTGAAAATCGGTATTACATTCGCTATCCTCCAGGATTCTGTTTTCAAGGACATGTTAAACAACTTTGCTAAGGGCATATTAAGCTCTTCCTTACATTCCTTTTATACTCTGGCAAATATCTCATCGGGACCAGGTGACTTATTAGACTTTAGTTTGTCTATTTGCTTACTAACATCGTTACTAGTCACAACTATCTCGCTTAATTTGTTTTCTTCACTATCTCTGAATAGAGTCGGTGCCACGAGTATTATGTTAAACTTTCGGTGGTGAAAACTGTTGAAAAATATTTATTCACATTATTGCTCATTTCTCTGTCGTTATCAGTGAGCTCGCCGGTATCTGACTGTATTGGTCCAATCTTTTCTCGTGTTTTAGCTTGATACATTTGGTAGAATCCTTTGGGGTTTGTCTTCGACTCCCTTGCTATCCTTACCTCATTATTCCTCTTGGCTTTCCTTATCTCGGTTGTAACCCTACTCGCCAATACACTATAATAATCCCGGAGGTAAATTTCGCCATGATTTATCCTTCTACCTAAAGCCTTCCTTTGGACAATGATGTTCTTTAAATAATTATTTATCCATTTAGGGTCATTGTTGTCTGATCTGAGTTTTTTGTATAGTATGTTCTGCCTTTGGGCATTAAGTAACTCATTATTTAAATTGTCGTGGAACTCGGCAATCTCAGATCTCGTTATCAGGTCGGTGTCATCTGTCAGGTTCACGGCCAAGCGCGACACCCCCTCTATCAGCTGTCTCTTTAAACTGTCAAAGTTTGCCCTTCTAAAATCTGGTACTTTAGTGGAATTTTCCTTACGTCTGCCCTGAAAATCTAACTGGAATCTAATTTCTTTGTGATCGCTGTTTGCAAGTTCGTTCCCTACCTCGACATTGCTAATGAGGTTTTCTCTGTTTGACAGAACTAAATCGAGTATATTATTACCCCGGGTGGGTTCGGTGATATGTTGACTTAGGAAACAGTCCTGGATCGTCTCGAGAAAATCCTCTGATTCTGAGATACCTGTAAGGTCAGTCCAATCTATTTGGCCAAGGTTAACGTCGCCTACTATACAGACTTTGTTGTGTATGGAAGCCCTGCGCATTTCATCCCAGATAAGTCGCTCATTGACTCTATCAAGATTGGGAGGTCTATATATTACTCCTGTGATTAATTTTTCCCTACCGTCGATTAATTCTATCCAAACTGTTTCTGTATTCCGCTCAGTGTTTATTTCCTTATTTATTTCACACTGCAGATTATCCCTAACATAGAGTGCTTGAATAAAGACGAAAGCTAAGGTGCTCCGATGTTTCCCTTTTCCCATGTTATTTTATCAAGATATATATATATATATATATATATATATATATATATATATATATATATATATATATATATATATATATATATATATACCGTTGTAGACAACAACAAATGTAAAGTATTTATTCTAGGAGATGTAAATAGAGAAACCAGATACCAGATGAACAACGATGTTGTAGAGAAATCCGGCTGTGAGAAAAATTTACGAGTAATGATAAGCAGGAATCTTAAACCAAACAAACGATGTCTATTTGCTCGAAACCAGTCTAACAAAAAATTTGGTTTCATACAAAGGAGTTTTAGTTACAAGACTAGAGAGGTCATCCTAAAACTATATCTTGAGCTTATGAGACCTCACTTGGATTACGCAGTTCAATTCTGGTCACCGTACTACAGAATGGATATAGAATCCCTATAAGGAATTCAGAGGAGAACGGCAAGACTAATCCCAGGCATTAGAAGCCTTGATTAGAAAGACAGGTTAAGGCATCTTAATTTGTACTCCGTCGAGAGACGTACAGTGAGGGGCGATATGATCGAGTTGTATAAATGGAAGTTAGGGCTAAGCAAAGGGGGCATGACACACCAGGATCGAACTCGTAACAATGGTTTTAAATTAGACAAATTTAGATTTAGGAGTGAAATAGGTAAACACTGGTTTGGAAACAGTAGTGGATGAATGGAACAAGTTACCAAATATCATCATTAACTCGAATACGCTGAAAAGCTTCAAACATAGGTTGGATGCATATATGAGCAATAGGGGTTGGATGTAATCGGGACTGCCCTGTATGGGCCAATAGGCCTGCTGCAGTTTCCTCCATTCTTATGTTCTTATGACATCTTCAGAGGCAACTGGATTACATGGAGAGAGAGAGGCTTAAATATACAGGGTGACCTTATTAAACATGAGGTCAGGTCATAATGATGGCATCCACTAATCCCCACACCAAAACCAACACACACATAGAGGAGCTTAAGAGAAGGGGGCGACGTGACTAGTCAGGTCAGGTCAAAAATAAGGGACCCACTAAATAACTATCCAACATCTAGATCAAAGGTTTTCAAAGCATTTTTAACCTTGGGCCACTGACAAATAAATTTATGTAACATATTATCAGTTTTGAACTGACCATCACTAAGGTTTATTGATTTTAATTCCTTAATCAAACTTGCTTCAACCAGAAGTCGTTCTGTGACACATGATGATTTGAATACTTCTAAGCTTTTTTCCCAAGCAATGGGGTGATTATTATTCCTAACATGAACGAACAAGGCACTGCTCTCAGATGCTGTTCTGATATTATACTTATGTTGTTTCATTCTGAGCTGCAGTGTTTTTCCTGTCTGTCCTACATAATTACAATTACATTTGCTACATGGAATACAATAAACACTTCCATTTACATTCAAACTTGGGCTATTCCTTATTAACATATTGGTAATGGTTGAGTCATACTTGAAAACAACATTAATATTTAGAAGCTTGAGGGACCGAACTAACGGGACAAATTCATTACGATAGGGCAGAGTCAAAATATTTTTAAGTGTAGGAACTTGTCTGGTTTGAGAGGAATGAAAGGTAGACAGTTTTATTCACTTTTTATCGAATCACCTTGAGTCTACCAAAATGTCCGTTTTTTCTGCTATGTTCTTAAGATGTCTGCGTATTTGTGACTCTGAATTTATTGACGATGAATTGAAACGCATTCGTTCCATCGCACAGAAACTCGGGTACCCTTCTGTGTTTTTCTGGCTAAATAAACTGTTTCAATTCAATTCAATTCAACACGGAAGCACTTGGGAACTTCGTGTTTTCTTGTTTCCTATCTGGTTATCAGCATATACATGAATCACGCGCACCTACAGTGATTTATTCGCAGGTGAAAGTCTTAAGAAATTCATATACGTACAGTTGGAGAGAGAGAGAGAGAGAGAGAGATATGTGCAATGGCAACTGGCTGTTCTGCACCCGTATAATAGATGATCTAAACTCATTAGAATCGGAGGCTCAGAGCCCAAACAAAAACACAACCGGTGGCAACTGGGCTCCTCTGTACCCATATAATACACATAAAACATAAACAGACGCATTGGCAACTTGGCTCCCTTGTAATCAGGATTTGACATGTATACAGCCTGTAAGGAAGCTTATTATCACCACTTTCACCAGTGTAATAAGTTCACATCCATGTCTATTTTCAATAAGCACGGGGACATAACGCATCCCTGTTTAGCACCCACATTTATTTCAAATGTTTCACATTTCTTTCCTATTTGCTCTTGGAATTGCTCTGCTGTTCTCATAGACTCCCTAAACTACATTGAACAGCCTTCCTCCTACCCCGTATACTTATGCCTCACACAATCCTTTTCTCTTCACTCTACCATACGCTTTTTCCAAATCTACTAAGATTAATTTAAAACCAACTGTAAGAAAAAAATATATAACTTACAAACGATCAACAAACACAGAAGGGTACCCGAGTTTCTGTGCGATGGAACGAATGCGTTTCAATTCATCGTCAATAAATTCAGAGTCACAAATACGCAGACATCTTAAGAACATAGCAGAAAAAACGGACATTTTGGTAGACTCAAGGTGATTCGATAAAAAGTGAATAAAACTGTCTACCTTTCATTCCTCTCAAACCAGACAAGTTCCTACACTTAAAAATATTTTGACTCTGCCCTATCGTAATGAATTTGTCCCGTTAGTTCGGTCCCTCAAGCTTCTAAATATTAATGTTGTTTTCAAGTATGACTCAACCATTACCAATATGTTAATAAGGAATAGCCCAAGTTTGAATGTAAATGGAAGTGTTTATTGTATTCCATGTAGCAAATGTAATTGTAATTATGTAGGACAGACAGGAAAAACACTGCAGCTCAGAATGAAACAACATAAGTATAATATCAGAACAGCATCTGAGAGCAGTGCCTTGTTCGTTCATGTTAGGAATAATAATCACCCCATTGCTTGGGAAAAAAGCTTAGAAGTATTTAAATCATCTTGTGTCACAGAGAGACTTCTGGTTGATGCTAGTTTGATTAAGGAATTAAAATCAATAAACCTTAGTGATGGTCAGTTCAAAACTGATAATATGTTACATAAATTTATTTGTCAGTGGCCCAAGGTTAAAAATGCTTTGAAAACCTTTGATCTAGATGTATGATAGTTATTTTGTGGGTCCCTTATTTTTGACCTGACCTGACTAGTCACGTCACCCCCCCCTTCTCTTAAGCTCCTCTACATGTGTGTTGGTGTGGGGATTAGTGGATGACATCATTATGATCTGACCTCATGTTTTTAAGGTCACCCTGTATATTTAAGCCTCTCTCTGTCCATGTAATCCAGTTGCCTCTGAAGATTTCTTGAATAAAGACGAAAGCTAAGGTACTCCGTTGTTTCCATTTTCACGTGTGATTTTATCAAGATATATATATATATATATATATATATATATATATATATATATATATATATATATATATATATATATATATATATATATATATATATATATATGTAACCGGACGGAATTTACTGGACTTTATTTTCTCACTTGACTTGGGGTTTATTAAAGATTATTAGATGGTAATGGCAGTGGAAGCGCCCCTTAGTGAGAAATCCCGAACCAGCACAAGAGCACTTAAATTTACTAACAAAATGAATTGTCCTTGACCCGTGGAAGGATAGCGTCTGTGACTGGGATGAATGAGACACACTGTAAATTTTAGACACTTATATTCCCTCCAACTACAGACACAATCAAATAATGGTGCACCAATATGCGCACCTCTTAACTTGAACTTAAAACACTACTCTGAGGAATAAAAGTTATACATGATATTGAAATTAATAGAAACTCAGGCAACAATAAATTTAAAGTATTAAGAAATGTTGCTTGCACACATGAAACAGGCCTTAAGGGTTTTCACAGAATAATATCCACCACTGCGGAAGTGGTATAAAAATAAGAAATTATTAATTCCACCATGAATAGGCCTAAAGGGCACTCAATATAATTATGTTACACCAACAGATGCACACCTCCTAACCTAACTTAAACACTACTCTGGGGAACAAAGGTTATACCTGAGATTGAAACTATAAAGAAATTTTATATGCACACAGCATACATTAGTAACTGAAAAAATAGTATTAACTACACACAAAAATATTGTCACTATTATAAAGACGTTACTGAGTCCAATACCCGTGAACCATGCTCCCTAACTTAACACACACACAGATTCCACCTGCACTCCGTAGTCGTTTAAGGCACAACCAACAGGCACCCGTAGTTGAAGGCCCAAATCAGCCTTTCTCCACCTTGGAAAGTGTACCTCTAAACTCCACTGACTCTTGGCCCCAGTGTGCGACCCTGTATCACTCAGCTAGCTTCACTTTACCCCCGGTACATCCATAAAGCGGAAGGGAGTGAGCCAATCAGACCTTGTACAGTTGAGAGAAGCTTTAGCTTCCCGTTAGCAAGAGGGTTTCACTAAGCTGCTTGAAACATGTGGTATTGTGAGCCGAGGTAGAGGAGAGCTGATGACCCCAACGATCGTCCCGTCGTCAGCTGGGCACCCAGACTGCTAGATTCCCTCAAGAGATCCTTTGATACCCTGCTAAACAGTGACAGGCCTACACTGATCGGTCCAATGGCGACAATCGCCACCCTCAATCATAAACGGCAGTCAATCTCTCGCAGTCAAGTGGGTTCTGGCGGAAACCCTGAAATGAACTCACTGTTAGCTCTAGTTTACTTTATCACTGCCCTATCTAAACCCTGTCTGAGATTGAATGAGACTTACTTGTTATACTGCAATAGCGCAGCACAGGTGACTAGACCACGTGACTATTTCTGGGGACGGACGCGCAGGGATGTACTGTAGGTCCAATCGCTTTCACATGACTGAGGACCAACCAGCGTCGCGTCTCTCCAAGGCGCTAGCTTAGGCCTACGTGACATATTTTCCGCCTAACTAATAACTCCTTGGGACACCCGTGACATTATTCAGACTGATAAACGATCTATAATAATTTCAAATTCAATAATAGTCCCTTAACTTCATGAATCGCATCATTATTAATTCGGCAAATTACATTTAATATCACTTAGGCCTAGTTCCACAACCTCTCGCTATGTGCAGGGAGCGCTCTCTTCCCTCCGATGACCTTGGAAGCTCAGTATCGCCAATGGCGCGGTGATTTTTACATTTATTTTTGAAATTTTAAGTCTTTGTAATGTTAAAGTTAATTCATTACAAGCATATATATATATATATATATATATATATATATATATATATATATATATATATATATATATGCTTGTAATGAATTAACTTTAACATTACAAAGACTTAAAATTTCAAAAATAAATGTAAAAATCACCTACATAATTTACATTAAGTACCAGGAATACATAATATAAATATTATTGAACATTTCAAAGACAAATGCATAACAAAATATAAAATTATTTTTCTTTTATATGACAAAATGCATCTAATATCAAACAAAATTAGTTTGGAAAATAAGCATATATTGTAGAACAAACCTGATTTTAGATCTTACTTTAAAGACCAATATCGAATCTCACGAATATTTTTAAACTTTATTTCTTTTATATTTGTAGTAGTTTATTGACACTTATGTTTTATTTAAAAGATCTGAAACAAAAAACAAATATCCTTCGATGGTTTGCGTGTACCACTAATATACTGACAATGTCTGAACAGAATCCATTTGCAATATATAGATTTGTTTTTCTATATCAACTTTACTTGGGTACAAACATTTCAGATCCCAAATTCAGCACACCTTTAAAGGTGATTTACATCTTGTGTCTCTGTATGTTGGTCCGTCCAACACACACTGAACATTGATTTACTGAGGAGAATTTGGGAGCCACATGGAGGGTAGGGTTGACGGCTGACAGTGGTGATGGCAGACTGACAGTCTGGTGGACGGCTAACGTATGGTCAAGTTAATGGAAGTCAGTCATGAGTTATATGGAGCATGTCGTCAGCATTTTAGCCACGTGAATGATTATGAACTTTTAAAATTCTTTCGGATAAAACAAGATTTCCATTGCCCTTGAGAGTGTTGAAGAAATATTTGATTTGATTGGTTTTAATGTCCTTTATAATCGGTAAGATATATGAAACACGCAGACGACAGAAACTAAATGCAAACAGAAGCTGACACTATGTACGGTATGCAAGTATAAACTGACACTACTGCACACAAAAAGTTGACACTCTACAGTACACAAAAAGCTCACAGCGCAGTATACAAAAAGATGAAACTATTGGTACACTGGTTTTTGGCACACTGAGGGGGCATACCAGGAAATGAAAAGGGCGACAACTTAGTACACATGGTAACTGGTCAACAAAAAGCTGTTATGTTATTGTATTTAGATAAGGACAAATGATTAGACACATGGTAAGAAAATTACTGTAAGGTAACTATATTTTCAGGAAAATTTGGTTAATTGAAAATTATTTACACGAATAACATAGATTTAGAACGACATTTTCACATTAATGTTCAGATGTAATTAAGCATAACTTTGATGCTTTAAATATTATGAACAGAGGCTCACATTATGTAGCGATTACATAACAAATGGTTATACTGTATGTATAGACATATGGTATGGGAGATGCTAGCTTACCACTAAAATTTATAAACTTATTTGCTATTTTAGACCAATAATTAAGAATGATCTCATAAACAGACCACCTGAAAATGTAGATGATATGACATATATCATCATATTCACATGGAAACAAAATTAATTCCCATGAATACAATATTAATATGAATAAGGTGTAAAGGACGAATCAAAGGGAAATGTTTTTTTTTTGTAACTCCGAGGTGTTCCCGCTAAGCAAACAGTGTTCAGAGAAGAGGTCGGGTCAACTTGTGTCAACAGTGAGTAACAAGAGCACTACAACAATCTGTGAACGAGACCAGAACTGGCGAAAGTGGAGGAAGAATACAAGGTAATGGGCTACAAGCTGTTTCCCTGGTATATCATATTGAAACTTTCTTTTATTTATAACAACATTAATGACAAGTGTATAGAAATCAATATTTGAAAAGGAAACAAAAGTTTATGATATAAGTGAGGGACCAAATATGAGTATTTCACTAAAATATTTTACTTTTCTGACTCACCAGAAAAGACAGTAGTATAAGAAATAATTTTTCCTAGAAGTTCGCGTGCTTTGGTAATGGACTGAGAGGATCTGAATAAAAGCTCCTTATCATGCTGCATTACGATCTCTTTTATTGTTGTTTTACAAATCAAACACGCATGAAGTACAACTCCTAAATTCTAAATTTGACAATAATGGCAGTTAGTATGCTTACCTTTTGTCCCCACACAGAGACAGTCCTCCCAGATACGTTATGGAACAACGTCCGAAGAGTCAAATTTCTATGTATGTTGTACCTCCTTGGTCATCCCACTAGATAATACCAATCATGGGTGTCAGGGTATAATCTAGTTCCTGCTTGTAAGGGTGTGGTCTAAGGGCTGATTGTCAGGGTGTGGTCTTGGTCCAGCGATGGGAATTGTTTCTAAGCTTACCTCACAACTGGGCAAGCATGATCATGAACATAATATACCGTTGCTTGATGGTCGTATTGAGTGTAGGAGAAGTAGTACCTTTATATTTTATTACAGATAATGTACTGTTATAATTCCTCTCATCCTAACACAGAAAGACCCACTTCTCCTTCACAGGAGACTTTTTTACTCTAATAATTTTAACGTTTGTTATACAGCTCTCGCAGATTGAGAAAATCGAAGCATAAACAGTGCGTATCTTTATTATGACGTGAGACATCCACAGTGCCCAAATCACCACAAGCTTTCTTTCATTGGCGTCATTGGCTCCATTACTTCCTTTGAACCTGATTTTTAAATATTCAGTGAGGCTGAACTATTTGTATGACATCAAATGCTTATTTAATAATATCACATTTTTAGTTTTCACACTTATTAAAAATAAAATTTGTCCATTGACAGTTATGTAATTGTTTTTAATACCCATTTGAATGTTTAAATGTTGGGGGGAACATACTCATCTACAGCAGCAGAGGGAGGAACAGAGAGGCGATAATGAATTAAAGACATGAAACGCAGAAAAAAATCTGAAAAGGCGAAGACAGTGGTGTGTACTCGCAACAATAGCCTTAGATAATAATTGATGCTAGTTAGTTCATCATTCCAGATGTATAACTTGGCTGAGAAACCTCAAAATAGCCTTTCATCAACGAATTACATCTTTGTTGTCGGTACCAACCACTCCAACCCTGATCATTACTCAACTGCTGGTCGCCTTTTTTCAACTGCACTTCGAACAACAGGTTAGTTTATATTGAATTGAATTGAATTGAAACAGTTTATTTAGCCAGAAAAACACAGATACAGAGTGGATAATAATAAAAATATTAACATGGCTGAGCCAGTTGAGAACCTGAGCTCTCTTTTAGGCACCTGATATATACTATACATTTATCTCGAGGAAGTATTATGTAACATTTATTATCATCTGGAATAGTACAATAGCATGGTGGTAATAAGAACATCTCATAATGTTACCACGGTTATCACTTAAATATTTATTAATTTTATTTAATTATTATTGTTCTTTTTTAATTTTTTTTTTATAATTACAGTGGAATTGAAAAACATAAGTGTAATGGGGGAGCAGTACTGTACAACATGGGTTGTACAGTAATAGGGTTGAACAAGAGGACAGAGCTGTCAGGATTATGTTTATTGCAATGGTAATTACTTACTTATTTACATGAGAATGTCCGATAAAACGGTTTTGATGGTACAATAAAAGCAGGTACTGTAAATATAGTAGGTGTTGCAAGAAACATTAATACTTAGACAATAGATATTTTTTAAGAGATGATTTAAAGGAAGGGAGCGTAGTCTTTGCTCGGATGGGTGGGGGTAACTTGCTCCACACCTTCACACCATGATATTTTATGGAGGTCTGGGACTGAGAGGTGCGCATGGGGGTGGTCTTAATAAGCTCTGGGTACCTTAAGTTGTATCTCTGATTTTTCCGGAACTGGAAATGTTATCTTTGTCTTAACTTTATTGCTATACAGTATTTATTTTATCTCATATTCTTCATCATGGGAAATGTTTGTTGTAATATTTTCATATATGTTCTGTTTATTTTGGACCAGACTTTTACTTCTGGGTATAAGTATTGGACCCAAACACAATTTAATCTTAGTCAACCTTGTGCATAGTGAACAATCACGGCTCAGGTACCATTATTCCTTAACAAAATCAACACTAATTATTATTTGATACAAAAGTTGAACTATGATGAGTAATCTTTAACCAATGTCTCACAGATGGCCCATCAGATGCTTTAAATCCTATGGCAAGTGTTGATGGTGGTGATGGACATGCTTTTAATGATAAATGTATTTGTTGGGTTAATTTAAAGGAAAGTGTGCTTGGCTATTTACCTATACAGGTATTAGACTGCACAAAAAAGGGTTTAAAACTGCAGGTAAAAATTACCATCTTGCATAGATTTATTACCGGCATACTTCAGCCATCAAGATTATGAACATGAATTAGCACAATAATTTAGCAATAATCTAATAAATATGTGGTACTCAGGAACTTTTTCATATCTTATGCATACATTTAGATAATGCTAAATATTTTATATTTACTTCAGTTCACAATCCACTCCTTAATTATGTCCACCAGTGAGAAATGAGCACCGTATAATGTAATTTTTTTTTATTTGGACATCCAACAAAACTGACTTGATCTCATGCAGTATTTTGATTTTTGTGTTTGTCTTTAACAACTTTGTTTTGCATGGCTGCTTTTTGTTTTTGCTTATATGAAGTAGTTATTATCGTCTGCAAGTTATACATTGAGTGATTTTTTTATTCTGGGTATTAAAAGTGTGTATTAGTAATTGTTGTGCACGTGTTCACGTTATCCTTTAATTTTTCCTGCTTCTGGTGAAATATAACAAAGCCTGGGATTGCTTTTGTTGTCCTTTTGGCGCGGTGGTAGCGATCCTTGTTCACACGAAGAGATCCAGGGTTCGATTCCCTACTAGTGGGGTATTGTTTGTATAAGTAGATCCGTGTCCTATATGGACTGTTTATATATATATATATATATATATATATATATATATATATATATATATATATATATATATATATATATATATATATATATATATATATATATATATATAGTTCGTGGATGAGCACACATTAGACAATGAAGGCACATACGGGAGCTAGGCATGTGAGGAGGAGGGGCTTTAGTTATAGATTTGTCGATCGTCAGGGCAAATGGAAGCGTTTATTGGTAGCTTGGGGAAGGGAGTGTGATGCTACGTCTATTATACATGTGGTTGGTCAAGTATTCACCGCGTACAGTTGACAGATCACCCTGTACCCTCACCAGCTACAGTCGACAGACCAGCATCTACCCACAACAGCTGTGATACCACCGCCAACAGTCCACAGGTAGGAATCCTTGAATGCCTTTGTTCATTCACAACATCTTACGATAACATCCTGCAATAGACGCTACTCTGGGGAACAAAGGTTATACCTGAGATTGAGACTATAAAGAAATATTAAATGCACACAGCATACATTAGTAACTGAAAAAATAGTATTAACTACACACAAAAATATTGTCACTATTATTAAGAAGTTACTGAGTCCACCAATACCCGTGAACCATGCTTCCTAACTGAACACACACACAGATTCCACCTGCACTCCTTAGTAGTTTAATGCACAAGCAACAGGCACCCGTAGTTTAAGGCCCAAATCAGCCTTTCTCCACCTTGGAAAGTGTACCTCTAAATTCCACTGACTCTTGGCCCCAGTGTGCGACCCTGTATCACTCAGCTGACTTCACTTTACCCCCAGTACATCCATGAAGCGGAAGGGAGTGAGCCAATCAGACCTTGTACAGTTGAGAGAGGCTTTAGCTTCCCGTTAGCAAGAGGGTTTCACTAAGCTGCTTGAGATATGGGGTATTGTGAGCCGAGGTAGAGGAGAGCTGATGACCCCAACGATCGTCCCGTCGTTAGCTGGGCACCCAGACGGTTAGATTCACTGAAGAGATCCTTTGATGCCCAGCTAAACAGTGACAGGCCTACACTGATCGGTCAAACGGCGACAATCGCCAATCCTCAATCATCAACGGCAGTCTCAAACGGCAGTCAATCTCTCGCAGTCAAGTGGGTTCTGACGGAATCCCTGAAATTAACTCACTGTTAGTATACTACCAGATTCTTGGGTCACTAAGTCTAAGGGGATGACTTAACTCTAATCTTAATTTCTAAGGGTAGCTGCCACCAGACCCCCTCTGGACAGCATGTAGCTCGTTAGGTAGCGTGCAGAGTGGACTTGGCATTGGGTTAGGTTTTCCATTGACCAGATCGATAAGGGTAAAGAAGGGTGAATCCATAACATGTCTTAATTGATTTATTCCTTATAAAACATACTGGTAAAAAACATAAATATGAATTGGCCTTCCTCAGAAGAACAACGGAAATGTGGTTACCCAGATGGGCCCCAGACTCTTACATTGGTGGCGTGTCATCCACCTACTTATTGCATAACAATCTGTGACCACCTTACCTCGGTCATTCCTTCTTACACTATCCCTTAACACATCAGACTGCTCCACCTGTATGGAATATAGCACCGTCGGTTATCATACATAGTAGTACCATCTCAACACACATGTTACACTCCATACCTGCAAGTATGGGACTCCTTGTGACTTTTAGGTATACACAACAGGCACCTCGTTCGCACACCGCCCTAGGTGGGTAAAGACGAGGGCTTCACCTAGAGACATACCAGCACTATTTCTACGCCTGGTATTATAGGTCGCTCCAAGTGACGACCGCAGAGTTTCTCAAGGTCTCCTTATTTGTGACTATTCATTTGGGGTGGTGCGCTGGAAATCCACAGGTTCACAGTGGATTGGCATAGCGGGGAGTAGTCACCACCTGTTGTGACGCTCAAAGGGATAATGACGGCAAGGCACTCCGACAGCATGGAACATGAGGTGACGGTAGAACGAGGAAGACTGAGAAATAATGCCTGACGGGCGGTTATCCCACCCCTTAACACATTCCTATTACACTTATATATCCGGCAAAGCTTTAAACTGTAATAACTTCTATTTATAAACCTTAATTATAGGGCGGGATATAGCCCGCTAGGACACTGACCTGAGGTGACGGTAGAACGAGGAAGACTGAGGGCATTGCCCCGCCGCTCCTCATCACGTAGGCCTACAGTTTCCAATCTTTAATTTTCACTTTTGTTTCTTATGGTTCTCACCTGAACACTTTTCGGTATATTGTCAATCATGCCTTATAAACACATATTTTAATCCTAAATTACAAACTAAGGTAAGGTCTTGGTTTGCTAGTTCGTGGGAAAATTCATGGGGTTATAATATCACGTGGCACCCAAGGCGGGTACATGACGCGCCTTGAAACAAAGGCTGAATGTTCATGGCGGGGGTGTATCAACTTCACTTAAAACTGTAATGAGGGATCCTCCTCTCACACCTTGCACTATTTGAATACAGACATAAGATTCTCTGATCACTGTACCTGTCGTGGGTATATGTCACGTGAGGATACGAGGTGTATTAAGTTCATACCGACGCATACAAGATATTTCCTTTCAAGTATAGTTTCTGGATCACTTCCAACACCTCACATAGTTCTCATACATTTATCCTTTTTCCAGATCATTGTTCTCATGTATTTTCATATGATATCTGTGGAAGTTATGTTCGCTACACGCTCTCAGACGTAAATAGTATGACCTTCAAACCCTGATCCACACTTAGTCTTACAGTACACTAGTCCGGCTCAACTGGACTTTAACATTCATCTTATGCATACCCTGAGTTCTCCTTAATGCTATGAATACATACACTTAATATGATATAACTGTACCTGGGTACAATACAACACATGGTCTAGGAACATTGAGTAGGTGAGTTGTCCTTTATCAATGTTTCCCGTTTTCTGAGGTTCTACAAGCGGTGGATTTGAATGTTATATAGCGTAATATGAATTAAATGGGATTTTTAGGAATGACAATGATGTGCGCAGTACATTAGCTCTTGATAACTCTATCACTGCCCTATCTAACCCCTATCTGAGATCGAATGAGACTTACTTGTTATACTGCAATAGCGCAACACAGGTGACTAGGCCACGTGACTATTTCTGTGGACGGACGCAAAGGGACGTCTTGTTGGTCCCAATGCTTCCGTGTGACTGATGACTAGCCAGCCTGGAGTCCTCTCAAGGCGTTAGCTTAGGCCTACGTGACATATTTTCGGCCTAACTAATAACTTTCTTGGGACACCCGTAACATTATTCAGACTGATAAACGATCTATCATTACTTTTAATTTAATAACTGATATTTAGTTTCATAATTCGCCTCCATATTAATTCTATAAATTACATTTAGTATCACATAGGCCTAGTTCCACAAACTCTCGCTACGTGCGAGAGCGCGGTCTTCCCTCGGACGACCTTGAACTCAGTCTTTCCAATGGCGCGGCGTTTGAAATTACACTGAAATTTCTGAATATTACATATATATATATATATATATATATATATATATATATATATATATATATATATATATATATATATATATATATATATATATATATATATATATATATATATATATATATATATATATATATATATATATATACATATATATATATATATATATATATATATATATATATATATATATATATATATATATATATATATATATATATATATATATATATATATATATATATATATATATATATATATATATATATATATATATATATATATATATATATATATATATATATATATATATATATATATATATTTTGTTACGCCGTCTCATAATTTACATAAATAACCAGGTTCTAGGCATAACCGAACAAAAAAGTGATGTATATTAAAAAGGAATAAAAATAAATGAAGTAAACCTTTAAGAATTTAATTAAATTAAATATTAACCCAATAAAGAGCCTCGAAGGCTGTTACAAGAAATTGATTCACTGTCGAAACTTTTAAAGCACAAATGATACTAAACATCAAAACATCAAAGAATAAAAATAAAGCATTGGAATACGTTAACACTGCATAAACAAATAAAATAACTAACACTGAAATTATCTACAGTGGAACAACACTGAATTATTTAAATGTAACTAAGCAAGCACTGATGGACATATAAGAGAACATGAATAGGTACTCACATAGACATACCACATTGGTGGCAACAGGAACAACACAGAAATAAATTTAAGTATAAATGACACGTGATGGGTGTCACTCAAAACAACATGAACTGAATGACAAGGAGGACTGGACGAAACAGGGTCAGTTGGTGGACCACTATATATAGGGCCAATTCCCGCCCAAAACCCCCAGGTGGGTCGTTTAACGATGCAGATGGTCGTTCGAGAGAATGAATGCTTGTTACAATACTAAATGAAGAAATAAGATGGGCTTGAACAAATAATAAAAGTTAAAACCTTAACAGCACAGGGTAAGGTGACTAGATTATATAATAGTAAATATAACACTATTACAGGAATAATATGGAACAACATGGAAACATGTTAACTAAAAAAAAATGAAAAATATGACAAGGTCGTAACACTTTCCCCCAGAAACTAAAATTTTGCTTGCACAAATTTTGATATGACATAAGTGTTCATTCTGTGGGTCTAGATAACAGATCACTAGCATCACAGGCTAGCTTGCAAGGCTTAGAAATATTAGGGCTCTTAAAATAGGATATGAGCATAATACATTTTCAAGTTTTGAAAAGAATCCTGACACCTTGAAGTCCAACAAAAAATATTACCCTTCTTCAACAAATCAGTAAGGGGTAGTGCCAACTCGGCAAAATTACAAATATATCTCCGGTAATAACTCACACAACCCAAAAAATCTGCTGACTTGTCGTTTGTTACATGGAACAGGTATCTGAGAAATAGTGTCACAACTTGCTGTGGGAGGAGCAAGTTTCCAACCCCATTACAAGGCCCAGATACAAAAGTTGAGCACAAACAAATTCTGACTTAGCAAAGTTTATAACAAGTCCTACATTTCCTAACACAGTGAAGAGAGCGTCTAGTTGACATAAATGGTCTGACCAAGTGTCAGAAAAAATTACATCATCTAAATATACTACACAACCAGGCCAATTGGCCGTGACATCAGCCTTTGAAAGGTGGCAGGGGCATTGCAAAGCCCGAAAGGCATAACATTAACTTTATAGGCCTTACCTAATGTCACAAAACTGGAGATGTCTTTAACACGACGGGTCAATTGTACTTGCCAAAACCCTCGAAGGCAATCAATCTTAGAGAGGAACTTGGCGTTCCCGATTGCTTCGATGCAGTCGTCGACTCTTGGTAGAGGGAAGCTGTCCTTGCTGGTGACGGCGTTGACCGTGCGAAAGTCGATGCAGAATCGAAGAGTGCCGTCATTCTTCGATACTAGAGTGACTGGCGAGCACTACTCGCTGGTAGGGAGCCTGCTTGATAGGCTTAGCAGAACCTACAACAACATCATGCACCACGGCAGTGGTACAGCCAGGCCTGTCTTGGAAGACAAGAGGATGTTGTTGGATGGCGGCCAGCACGTCAGCTCTCTGGTGTCCGGTAGACGCTGTAGCTTCTCCTGCAACTCCACGGAGTTGGACTGCCAAACCCTGACTGATGACAGGGCAAGTGGACTTGCCCTTTCTTCCTCTTCTTTCTCACCGTCTACCAAGAAAGCGTCAACGGCACACAAGGGAACTGAATCATCAGCAACAAATGGGGGTGCTGGGCGTGTGCGGTACAGCTTGATGGTGTTGACGTGACATAAGCGCTGTAGTCGGCGCCTGTCAGGGGTAGAGATAATATAATTTGTGGGGCTTATCTTCTTCACCACTCTATATGGCCCACTGAGCTTCGCATGGAGCTGCTGTCCATGTCTCTGCAAGAGAATGAGTACTTGATCTCCTAACTGGAACTCTGTGTCTGGCGAGCTTGTCGTACCATGTCTTGGTCTTGGACTGCGACAAGTGGTCTGCGGCAAGGCTCCAACAACTTAGAAACTCCTCTCTAACATCTCCTACTAAACTTAATACATTAATGCTCTCTTCACTACTACCTAACAATCTATCTCTAACTATGTGCAGAGGACCTCTTACTTCATGAGCGAACAGTAGAAGTATGAGAAACAAAATGGATGATATTAGGGGCTTAGCAGTAACTTTCCAAAGAGGTACAGCAAGCAAGTACCTAGTGGAGGTATTAATGACTGTAAATAAATATTCAAACCCACTAGAAGTTTTAGGCAGAGGGCCTACAATGTCACACTGTACTGTTGTGAAGGGCTCAGGTACGTGAGGTACTTTTACAAGTGGAAAAGGTGGAATTGCCTGATTGGCTTTGCCTACCTCTTGACAAAAATGACAGTACTTATAATATTTAATGACATCTCTCCTCATGCCTGGCCAATAAAACTTTCTGGCCAGCCTGTTGAACGTCTTTCGGACACCTTGATGTCCAGAAAAGCGACCGTCATGGGCCAGAGCTTGAACATGTTGTCTGTAAGTGTGTGGGAGAACTATTTGAGTGACAGATGCCCAGTCCGCGTCTTCCTCTAACATAGTCGGTGGGAGCCAGCGGCGGCACAAAACACCGTCTTGACTGAAATATCTCGTGGTATGGCCTGAATTAAACAAGAGACGTAATGAATCTTCTTGCTCTTGCGCAGCTATTAAAGCAACTCGCCCGGTCACAGCATTAACTGCGGAAGAAATGTCTTGGGAAGCAATTGGGTTAGCAAAAAGTCCTTCTAAGAAAAGTGAATCATCTACAACAGGAGTTACATTATGTTCATTAGTCATTGACATAGAACGAGTCACAGCACACAAAGGGAAAACACCGGGCATATCATCTTTAAGCTGTTGCAGCTCTGCGGTAGACTCTGGTCTTTCCCGCAGCACAGGAGGTGGGGTTACGTTCCCCCTTTGACCTCCCGCCAAATCGTTACTGAGTATGAGGTCTACTCCAGCAACAGGCAGCTCATGCACGCAGGCTACGTTAGCTGTCCCAGAAAAACAAATTAAGACTTGATATGTACTAAAACAAAAGGAGCTACACCTTGACCCCAAAGGGATCCCAAAACGACGTATTTGTCAGCCTTCCTCGCCGCAACAACACCCTCTTTGATGAGAGTTTGGAGACAAACCGAGTCTCTCAAAATAGTGACTGGTGTTTCGACACCATCAACTTCTACCGTGCCTTATGATAAAAAGGGACGAAAGGTACCAACGTCTGGGTCCTTCGCAAAACTCTCCTGGAAAGGATCAAAGTCTCGTGAGGCAAGAACAGAAACTGCACTCTCTCGTGCTTCACCTTTTGTGGATATCAACCCAATTGGCATGCTGTCAGCCTTACTCAAACCAGCCATCACTCCGACTGGTGACGTATTAGTCTCTTCAGTAACAATCATAGCTGGTTTGCCCGTATTTAGCTGCAGCTTTGTCCAACAGAAATCCGCCTTATGACCCGGCTTTCCACAGTGACTACAAGGGTATGTAGAAAATTTGGATGCCCATTAGGTGGCGAACGCGTCCAGCTCCTCCTGTCATGCACAAAATTACTATTGTTAGTATTCTCTTGTCTCGCTCTGTGGAGAGAGGGATTAAAATTTCCTTTGAACCTGTGGGGGCAAAACATCATTGTTAGTCCTACCATGCCTCAAAACATTTCCATCAGCATGCTTAGCAGCCTCTTCGATAGTACTAAATTCCCTATCTAACAAGTATAAGGTAACTTCTTCGTCGATGGTTCTCAAAAATTCCTCTGTGTGCATTAACTCAATCAGGGAGTCAAAATCACTCACTTCCTTGGAGTGTAACCACTTTGAGAATACCTCTTTTACACCTAGCAAATTCAAGGTGGATCTGCTCTGCCTTCATACGGAGGCCACGAAAACGTTGCCTGTACGCTTCAAGAACAAGGGCATAAGCCTTTAAAACTTCCTCCTTAATACATAAATAATCCTTAGAGTCCTGTCTGTAAGAGACGAAAAAAAACACAGAGCTTTACCTGTAACACCTGTTGAAGCAAAATGGACCAAAACTCTATAAGCCACTTTAAAGTGGTAGCAAGTCTCCTGAAAGCAATAAAAAACTCATCGACTGTTTCCTCTGAAAACGTGGGCATTAGCCTGGCAGCACGTGCTGGATCGAAATGAGGAAAACGAGATCTTTGGGTGAGGCCATCGGTGCTAGAATGGTGGGTCGTTTAACGATGCAGATGGTCGTTAGAGTGAAAGAATGCTTGCTACAATACTAAATGAAGAAATAAGATGGGCTTGAACAAATAATAACAGTTAAAACCTTACCAGCACAGGGTTAGGTGACTAGATTATATAATAGTAAATATCACACAGTATTACAGGAATAATATGGAACAACATGGAAGCATGTTAAATAACCAAAAACATTTAAAAATACGACAAGGTCGTATATATATATATATATATATATATATATATATATATATATATATATATATATATATATATATATATATATATATATATAAATATATATATATATATATATATATAATATATATATATATATATATATATATATATATATATATATATATATATATATATATATATATATATATATATATATATATATATATATATATATATATATATATATATATATATATATATATATATATATATATATATATATATATATATATATATAAATATATATATATATATAATATATATATATATATAAATATATATATATATATATAATATATATATATATATATATATATATAGGACCTAATAGTTTCCTCCATTCTATGTTCTATATATATATATATATATATATATATATATATATATATATATATATAAATATATATATATATATAATATATATATATATAATATATATATATATATATATATATATATATATATATATATAAAACAAAGAAGTATGTCTGTGTGTTTGTGTGTCCGCAAGAGAATCTCGGAAACTACTTTACCGATCTGTAGTGATGATGGATGGTGTTATATGTAGTGATGATGATGGATGGTGTTATATGTAGTGATGATGATGGATGGTGTTATATGTAGTGATGATCGAAGATGTTATATGTAGTGATGATGGATGTTGATATATGTAGTGATGATGGGTGATGTTATATGTAGTAGTGATGATGGATGGTGTTATATGTAGTGATGATAGATGGTGTTATATGTAGTGATGATGGATGGTGTTACATATAGTGATGCTGGATGATGTTATATATAGAATATGAAAAGTATCCCTCTGTTGTCATTAGCAACATGGATAAGAAATGTGAATAATGAGGTGCGGTGTAGTGATGATGGGTGGTGTTTTATGTAGTGATGATGAATGGTGTTATATGTAGTGATGATGGATGGTGTTATATGTAATGATGATGGATGATGTTATATGTAGTGATGATGGGTGGTGTTATATGTAGTGATGATCTATATCTATATAAAACAAAGAAGTCTGTCTGTGTGTCCACACGAGAATCTCGGAAACTACTTTACCGATCTGTAGTGATAATAGATGGTGTTATATGTAGTGATGATGGATGGTGTTATATGTAGGGATGATGGGTGGTGTTATATGTAGTGATGATTAGACAATAAAATAACAGCAGTTTAATGCTAAAAAAATATACTGTGCTGTACCGTTGCAGTAAAAAACATGGTGGAACTTACATACACCGTTAATGAACTATTGATGGAAGAAGAAGTTTTGAGGACTGAGCAGTGAGACAATGTGGAGCCTCCTGGAGGGTGGCGTCCTATCGTGTCCTAGCGACTGAGCTAGTATATATATATATATATATATATATATATATATATATATATATATATATATATATATATATATATATATATATATATATATCTTGATAAAATCACACGGGAAAATGGAAACAACGGAGTACCTTAGCTTTCGTCTTTATTCAAGACATCTTCAGAGGCAACTGGATTACATGGACAGAGAGAGGCTTAAATATACAGGGTGACCTAAAAACATGAGGTCAGGTCAAAATGATGACATCCACTAATCCCCACACCAACACACACGTAGAGGAGCTTAAGAGAAGGGTGGTGACGTGACTAGCCAGGTCAGGTCAGAAAAAAGGGACCCACAAAAGAACTATCATACATCTAGATCAAAGGTTTTCAACCCACGAAAGAACTATCATACACTCTAGATCAAAGGTTTTCAAAGCATTTTTAACCTTGGGCCACTGACAAATAAATTTATGTAACATACTATCAGTTTTGAACTGACCATCACAAAGGTTTATTGATTTTAATTCCTTAATCAAACTAGCTTCAACCAGAAGTCTTTCTGTGACACAAGATGATTTGAATACTTCTAAGCTTTTTTCCCAAGCAATGGGGTGATTATTATTCCTAACATGAACGAACAAGGCACTGCTTTCAGATGCAGTTCTGATATTATACTTATGTTGTTTGATTCTGAGCTGCAGTGTTTTTCCTGTCTGACCTACATAATTGCAATTACATTTGCTACATGGAATACAATAAACACTTCCATTTACATTCAAACTTGGGCTATTCCTTATTAACATATTGGTAATGGTTGAGTCATACTTGAAAACAACATTAATATTTAGAAGCTTGAGGGACCGAACTAACGGGACAAATTCATTACGATAGGGCAGAGTCAAAATATTCTTAAGCGTAGGAACTTGTCTGGTTTGAGAGGAATGAAAGGATTTTTTAGCCCTTTTAAAACAACGATCAACAAACACAGAAGGGTACCCAAGTTTCTGTGCAATAGAACGAATGTGTTTCAACTCATCGTCAATAAATTCAGAGTCACAAATACGCAGACATCTTAAGAACATAGCAGAAAAAACTGACATTTTGGTAGACTCAAGGTGATTCGATAAAAAGTGAATGAAACTGTCTACCTGTGTGGGCTTTCTATATACCTTAAATTTATAGTTTTGGCCATTTCTCATGATAAGCATATCAAGAAATGGAAGGGATTCATTTATTTCTCTTTCAATTTTGAATGTGATACTAGGGACAATATTATTAAGCTTGTCTAAAAATTCCAATGGGTCACTGTTTTTAGGCCAAAGACAAAGAACATCATCTACATATCTATACCATGGAGGAATAAAGTCCACTATATTGGGTAGTAATCTAGACTCAAAAAACTCCATATAAATACAGGCTAGAGGAGCAGAAAGACAATTACCCATGCTCATGCCAAATATTTGCTTGTAGAACTTCCCATTTACTCTAAACACATTGTCAGTTACGCATAACTCTATCAATTTCAGGAAAGTATCATGTTCAATAGTTAAATCCAGCAGTTGTAATTTATCTTTAAGAAATGAAAGTAAGTCTTTCACAGGTACTCTAGTGAACAGTGAATTTACATCAAAACTTATTAATTCGAAAGGTTCGTTGTGTTTCTTGAGTTTATCAATTTTATCACTGCTATTGCGTATATGTGAGTTAGATATTTGGCCTGTAAGAGGGGATATCATCTTTACCAGCCACTTGGATAATTTGTAAGTAACAGAACCCACAGAACTCACGATAGGACGTAATGGATTATTAAGCATGTGTGTTTTGATCAATCCATACATATAAGGTAAAGTGGGATTGATTGGAGAAATGTTGATAATAACTTAGTGAGATCTTTTGCTTGAGATGGATTCAGAACAGAAAAATACTCATCCAAGTTGTTGAGTATGTGACAGTCACGTGGCCTAGTCACCTGTGCTGCGCTATTGCAGTATAACAAGTAAGTCTCATTCGATCTCAGACAGGGTTAGATAGGGCAGTGGTAAAGTTAACTAGAGCTAACAGTGAGTTCATTTCAGGGTTTCCGTCAGAACCCACTTGACTGGAGTTGACTGGAGTTGACTGGAGTTGACCGGAGTTGACTGCGAGAGATTGACTGCCGTTGATGATTGAGGGTGGCGATTGTCGCCATTGGACCGATCAGTGTAGGCCTGTCACTGTTTAGCGGGGTAGCAAAGGATCTCTTGAGTGAACGAGTGCTCCCGACAACTAACACGACACGGGACCAGCATCAGCAGTGGGTGATCAGTTCTTACCACTCCGGTGCACAACCCCACATGTCCCGAGCAGCTAGTGAAACCCTCTTGCTAACGGGAAGCTAAAGTTTCTCTCAGCTGCACAAGGTCTGATTGGCTCACTCTCTTCCTGCCCATGGACGCACTGGGAGTACACTGAGGCTATCTGAGTATATTAATGGTCACACACTGAGACCGTGAGTCTAGGACCCTAGGAGATACCTAGAGGAACATTTTATCTTCCTTATCACGGGTGTAGTTAACACCATTCCTCTGACTGATATTATCTTGACGTGTGTAGTTTAATATTTCTTAAATAATTTTGATAGTAGTGTTTTTTTGAATGTTTGTGCCATTAAGTGGAACCAGAGTGATACTGTGATTTGATTCTTTTAATGCCTCTAATTCTTCATAATTCTGATCTCAGGTATAACCTTGTTCCCCAGAGCAGTGGTTAGGTTAGGTTAGGAAGTGTACACCTGTTGGGGGTGCTATAATTTTGTTGAGTGATATTATTTTGCTGAAAGCCCTTAGGGCCTATTCATTGTAGAGTATTTAATTTCTTATTTTTTAGTACCATTTCCTAAGTGACTGATATTATTTTGTGAAAGCCCTTAAGGCCTGTTCATATGTGCAATTAACATTTCTTAATACTTTAAATTTATTGTTGCCTGTGTTTCTAATAATTTCTATGTCATGTATAACTTTTATTCCCCAGAGTAGTGGTTAAAGTTTAAGTTAAGAGGTGCGCATATTGGTGTACCATTATTTGATTGTGTTTGTAGTGTTGGAGGGAATATAAGTGTCTAAATTTTACAGTGTGTCTCATTCATCCCAGTCACAGACGCTATCCTTCCACGGGTCACGGACAGTTCATTTTGTGTAGTAGATTTAAGTGTTCTTGTGCTGGTTCGGGATTTTTCTCAAAGGGGCGCTTCCACTGCCTTTACCATCTATTAAATTTTAATAAAACCCCAAGTCAAGTGAGAAATTAAAGTCCAGCAAATTCCGACCGGTTACATATATATATATATATGTATATATATACACACATATATATATATATATATATATATATATATATATATATATATATATATATATAATATATATTTATATATATATATATATATATATATATATATATATATATAAATATATATAAATATATATATATATATATATATATATATATATATATATATATATATATATATATATATATATATATATATATATATTACATACAAACAAACAACAAATACACACATATATATTATTATGCATATGCCGATTAAATCATGTTAAAACACCTAGTCTCCGCCGGGTAATTCACATCTTCAGGGTTGAGTACAGACTAGAGAGAGAAATACAAATCAAGGTGTATATATACAGAGAAGGGTGAGACCAGGTCCACAATGGTCAGGTATTAGGTAATGACCCTACTAATCTGTAAATAGCACACAAGGGTTGGTGGTCAGGTCAAATGGTCAGGTGACCTGGCCTTCTCACCTGGTCACATATCTTCTTAATTACAAAATTGTCCAGCTTGTACATGCCGTTACTCAAATTCATGTTGAATGCTTCGGTATGTTTAATAAGACTAGATTCTATGATGTTCCTACTATCAATTGAATTACATGGTAATATTGAGGAGGCATTATCCCAGTCAATGCAATGCTTGTTATCCCTCAAGTGAACAAACAGAGCATTGGATTCCTGGCATGTCCTAACACTGTATTTGTGTTGTTTAATTCTAGTTGCAAGATCTTTACCTGTCTGGCCTAAGTAAAACATATTACATTCCTTGCACGGAACTTTATAAATGCAACCAATTGTGTTGTTGGGGGAGTTCTTGATTAACATTTGTTTAACAGTGCATGAGTTTTTAAATGCCACACTGACGTTCCAGGTTTTTAGTTGTGAAGGAATGTGTGAGAAATTTTTGTGAAATGGTAATATTAAGATATTCTTATGGTCATGGGTGGGCTTGGGATCAGTTCTATAAAAAGTTTTCTTAGTAATGTTCAGGCATTTGTCTATGAAAGATATAGGGTATTTAAGGTTTGAGCCAATATTATAGATATATTTATATTCTTCATCAATGAATTCCGGGCTGCAAATTCTCAAAGCACGTAAAAACATTGTTGAAAATACTGACTGTTTGACTCTATTATGGTGGGCAGAATAATAATGAATGTATGAACACACATTAGTAGATTTTCTATAAATACTGAACTTAAAAGTGTTACCTATTCTGTGTATCAGACAGTCTAGGAATACCTGACCATTGTGGACCTGATCTCACCCTCCTTTGTATATATACACCTTGTTTTGTACTTCTCCTTAGTCTGTACTCACCCCTGAAGATGTGAATTACACGAAAGCGCTTGGGAACTTCGTGTTTTCTTCTTTCCTTGTGGTTATCAGCATATACCTAGATCACGCGCACCCACAGTGATTTACTTGCATATACAGTATATATATATATATATATATATATATATATATATATATATATATATATATATATATATATATATATATATATATATATATATGTTAGCGGGAGAGAAAAGGAGAGAAGAGAAGACAAATGCTGCATCTAGCACGCTAAAGGGGTGAGGTGCAGTCCTTAGAACAAAATTTTAGGGGGGTCGTATGCATGTTTTCTCAGCACATGAGGACAGTGCTGTCTTTTTTTTTAGGGGGGTCGATTGTGATATCCAGAAATTTCAGAGTAATTTCAAATGCCCCGCCATGAGTGATACTGAGCGTTCAAGGTCATCTGAGGGGAGGGAGCGCTGCCTGCTCGTAGCGAGAGACTGCGGAACTAGGCCTATATGATATTAAATGTAATTTACCGAATTAATAATGATGCGATTCATGAAGTTAAGGGACTATTATTGAATTTGAAATTATTATAGATCGTTTAGGAGTCTGAATAATGTTACGGGTGTCCCAAGGAGTTATTAGTTAGGCGGTAAATATATCACGTAGGACCAAGCTAACGCCTTGAGGAGACGCGACGCTGGCTAGGCCCAGTCCCGGAGAGCATTCACACAGACAAGACGTTCCGCGCGTCCATCAGAAATAGTCACGTGGCCTAGTCACCTGTGCTGCGCTATTGCAGTATAACAAGTAAGTCTCATTCGATCTCAGACAGGGTTAGATAGGGCATTGATAAAGTAAACTAGAGCTAACAGTGAGTTCATTTCAGGGTTTCCGTCAGAACCCACTTGATTGGAGTTGACCGGAGTTGATTGGAGTTGACCGGAGTTGATTGGAGTTGACCGGAGTTGATTGGAGTTGACCGGAGTTGACTGCGAGAGATTGACTGCCGTTTGAGACTGCCGTTGATGATTGAGGGTGGCGATTGTCGCCATTGGACCGATCATGGACCGATCAGTGTAGGCCTGTCACTGTTTAGCGGGGTAGCAAAGGATCTCTTGAGTGAACGAGTGCTCCCGACAACTAAAACGACACGGGACCAGCATCAGCAGTGGGTGATCAGTTCTTACCACTCCGGTGCACAACACCACGTGTCCTCGGTCAGCTAGTGAAACCCTCTTGCTAACGGGAAGCTAAAGTTCTCTCAACTGCACAAGGTCTGATTGGCTCACTCTCTTCCTGCCCATGGACGCACTGGGAGTACACTGAGGCTATCTGAGTATATTAATGGTCACACACTGAGACCGTGAGTCTAGGACTCTAGGAGATACCTAGAGGAACATTTTACCTTCCTTATTACGGGTGTAGTTAACACCATTCCTCAGACTGATATTATCTTGACGTGTGTAGTTTAATATTTCTTAAATAATTTTGATAGCAGTGTTTTTTTTAATGTTTGTGCCATTAAGTGGAACCAGAGTGATACTGTGATTTGATTCTTTTAATGCCTCCAATTGTTCTTCATAATTCTGATCTCAGGTATAACCTTGTTCCCCAGAGTAGTGGTTAGGTTAGGTTAGGAAGTGTACATCTGTTGAGGTGCTATAATTTTGTTGAGTGCCCTTAAGGCCTATTCATTGTAGAGTATTTAATTTCTTAAATTTTATTACCATTTCCTCAGTGACTGATATTATTTTGTTGAAAGCCCTTAAGGCCTATTCATTGTGGAGTATTTAATTTCTTATTTTTTAGTACCATTTCCTAAGTGACTGGTATTATTTTGGGAAAGCCTTAAGGCCTGTTCATGTGTGCAAGCAACATTTCTTAATACTTCAAATTTATTGTTGCCTGTGTTTCTAATAATTTCTATGTCATGTATAACTTTTATTCCCCAGAGTAGTGTTTAAAGTTTAAGTTAAGAGGTGCGCATATTGGTGTACCATTATTTGATTATGTTTGTAGTGTTGGAGGGAATATAAGTGTCTAAATTTTACAGTGTGTCTCATTCATCCCAGTCACAGACGCTATCCTTCCACGGGTCACGGACAGTTCATTTTGTGTAGTAGATTTAAGTGTTCTTGTGCTGGTTTGGGATTTTTCTCAAAGGGGCGCTTCCACTGCCTTTACCATCTATTAAATTTTAATAAACCCCAAGTCAAGTGAGAAATTAAAGTCCAGCAAATTCCGACCGGTTACATATATATATATATATATATATATATATATATATATATATATATATATATATATATATATATATATATATATATATATATATATATATATATATATATATATATATATATATATATATATATATATATATATATATATATATATATATATATATTGAACATTATGTAGATGCGCATGAATCACAATTTTCCTGGAAAATCAGTGTATATTTTACATTGTTTCAGCGCTGTGCGAACGTTAGTTTGCATGATCGCCAAGTCGCATATTCCGTCTGCAGCAGAATTAATGCGCACACATAGGCTGGGCATATGTGTAAATATATACATGACGACTTACACCGTGATAATACCCTAAAGTCATCCACTTCTTACAAAGAGTAGTCTTCATTTATTAGTAAAGGATCGGTTGGTACATCCAGAGTAAACAGTGTGTCGTCAGAGTATAATGGGAAAGGTTCCACATGCCATGCATTAATTTGCTTTGCACTAGCATAGTTACATGCGTGAGAGTTGACTCTGACAGGAGGATATACTATTCTACCTCTTTGTCTGCGAAAATTGGAGTTAACACATAACTCGCCATGGCTATTTGTAAGGCTTCAAGAAGAATTTTCACATACACGTGCTGTGCATCCACTCGTCCTCACCCTGCATCAACCATACTTGCAATTAGTTGGTTTTTATTAATTGATATAGCTTGAGTTGAGTTTTTTGTAGCATGCAAAATGCTTGGAAAAAGAAATAATTATTCCAGTGTAGGCACTGAATGAAAATATTAAAAAATTAAATTAATGATTAGACTCAGAAATCTTTTCGTGTTAATATCCTTGCAGAAATGTCAGGAACTTTATTATATACGTTTCGCAGAACGTTGTTTTAAACAATAATCATCATATATATATTTGGTGTATTTGACGTGTTTGCTGTTTGAACAGTTGTGTCTGGGACATCGATTTCTGGGATATCATTATCATTCCTGGGGAATGAATTTGAATGGACCTTTTTAAGTCTGTCCACATGAACAACGTCTGAAGTTTGTGAGTTTGGCTTCAAAATTTTTAATTAGTTGCACGCTTCTTTAACAATAATACAGAATGGTCCGTCAAACTTGGGTGAAAGCTTGGACTTTCGTTCAGGTTCTCACACCATAACAGCATCACCTATTTCTAGCATGACAGGCTTAGCTTGTTTATGTTGCTTGTATTTCATTTCAGCGCGTGACGCTGCTAAATGTTTACGGACTTGGCCATGAATATTCGTGAATACGTTGATTTACCTGGGAGCGAAATCGTCCACATTATAGACTGGGCATGGCTTGTCTGTAAGTACGTCATACAGTAGACGTTTGTCTATGCCGTAAACAATATAATAGGATGATTTGCCTGAAGAGCTGTTGATCGACCCATTAATAGATGCGGCGACTTGCGGTAACCAATCTTCCCATGCATGGTGCATTTAACTAGCTATTGGACGAAGAATCTCTAGGATTTTGCGATTGGTTCTTTCAACAAGGCTATTAGCCTGTGGATAATAGGCTGCGATAAAACTTTGTTGGATGTCGTATTGTCGACATATGTGTTCTACAAGTTGGTTCTTGAACTCTAATCCATTGTCGGAGAGAAGTACCTTGGGCGTAGTAAAAGGACATATAAGGTGAGGAACTAAAGCATATGCCACAGATTCGGCTGTTTTATCCTTCAGTGGGACTAAAATCACAAATCTAGAAAAATGATCCACACACACACACACTAGGGCGTATGAGGATCCTTGATGACTCCTCAGAAGCTGTAACAAGTCGATCGCGACTGTGTCAAACGGACGTTCTGGTGTAGGATATTGTAGAATTGGAGCCGGTGTCCTTGTAGTACCCTTATGCTGAGCACATGACAAACACTTAGCAATATGCAATTCTATGTCTTTCTTCATAGTATTCCAAAAATACTTCTTTTTGACCTCCGACAGACATTTGACACGTCCGGGGTGACCTGCTTGGGGAGCATTGTGATACAACATTAGTATCGTTTCACGATGTGTATCAGGTACGACAATTTGTGTAACAATACCCTCAGTTGTCTGCTTGGAGCGAAGGAGTATGTCTAGTCGTAGTTTAAATTGATTGAACGGAAGAGGTAACTTTGGAAGATTAGCTTCCCCTGACT
>NW_024717934.1:0-18107 GCF_018991925.1 Homarus americanus
ACAGAACCATCCCAGCCACCACAGCACCTCACATAACCTCAACGACCTGCCTCGGGTATAAGGTTGTCATATTCTAAGGTTAAAATTCCCACTGATCATCTCCTTCCCGGAAGACGACAGTCCTAAGACCATGAGACAACACATTATGGTTGTGTTTGTGGGACGAAGACCTTGAGAGACCAAGACTTTGAGAGATAAATACGAAGGTCTTGGTTTCACTTGTTCTCTAATGACTTCGTTAATAATTAGTAATTAGCTGGTTGGTTTGGGGTGATGTACAGTCGCCTGCACTTATACCTGGTACCGTATTAGGTCGATGTGTCAGTGTAGCAACTATGTATTTATTTACATCATTAATAAAACTCTAGGAAGGGCCCGTAGGAACCTCGTAATAGTAGCCACCCTAAGGATATTAGATACGCATTCCACAGGGTTGTCGCATCCCACAAATTGCGCCAGCCACTGTACCGGGTATAAGTGCTGGCGACTGTACCGTTGTATATTTCCAGACAATAAATGCATTTATCTACACTGGAGACCAGTTGAGTAACTCTTAAGTATATTTTAGACATATGACTGTTTCATACCTCGCTGTCTGTCTGTCTGTCTATATTCGTTCTGTACATGCTATATACTGTATCCATCTGACCTCAAAGCTCACCTGGCTCGTTCCATTCCTACTGGAATATAACATCACCATGGTAATATTACTCCGCTTGATTAAGAAAATTCTACAGTATATCTGCTAAGGAAAACACGTGATTAAAAATAATAGATATATTTCATAGGAGCAGAATGGTATTGTGTATGATCGTATGATAGGTATATGTTTGGTCTTATGCTTCAGTAAGAATACAACAAGTCGTTCACCAGAATTTAAGACCGCCAGTAACTTTGGAGACTCGAGTCGTTAAGATGAGTAAGGAGGTAAAAGTGTGAATTTATGAGGAACGATTACAACGTGTAGTGTAGTTCTTGGTCGTTGTGTAAGGTATACGCTTGATTACCTGAAGATTAGACAACCCCAGCTTAGCTCACCTGACGATTAAACACCCCAGCAGCTTATTTCACCTGATGATTAGACACACAAGCTTATTTCACCTGATGTCTGGACACTAACGCTAACGTAAATTCTTCCCCAGGTAGCTATTTAGTATCTAATTAATAACGAGGTGAAACAAGCTGGGATGTCTAGCCTTCAGGTGCTGACATACGTTGCTTACTCTACCTGCATAGACCCAGCGAAGATAATGTTGTTATTTCTTGATTAAAATCCTATTCTACCTTGATTAGCTTTTAACCTTGAGAAATTTCTCAGTTACCTTAATGTCCCTCCTCCTCCTCCTCTACATATCTATCATTCCTAGCTCTTTTATCCAGCCCTCATCCCTCCCTCCTCTGTCATCTTGACCTCTGACTTCCATCTCCAGCCTCCCCTTCCATCTTGACCTCTGACCTCCATCTCCAGCTTCCCCTTCCATCTTGACCTCTGACCTCCATCTCCAGCCTCCCCTTCCATCTTGACCTCTGACCTCCATCTCCAGCCTCCCCTCCCATTTTGATCTCTAACCTTCATCTCCAAACTCACCTCCTATCTTGACCTCTGACCTTCAAATCCAACCTCCCCTCCCATCTTGACCTCTGACATCTTCATCTCCAACATTCTTCCCTTCATCTTGCTCAAACGAATCTTCAATTGCAGACTCTCTACACGCCTTGCCATTTCTTCTAGTGTTCTCCTTCGCCTCACGGTTCACCTGTTCAAGTGCATATCAGGTGTCCTGCCTCTCATCACACTTGTTCTTCACCTTTCATTAAGAGAGAGGGAATGTTGGGTCCCTCTGCCTTTTTTCGGGGTATGTTACGTCTCCTCCCCCTCCTCCTCCTTTCTCCCTCTCCTAAAGCAGGGTTGTTGTCAGGCACAAGACCGGTCTTCACTCAAGCCCTCAGCCCCTCTATGAAGCGACTCAATATACTCGACATTGTTTCATCATTTCGTCTCCAAACTACTTTTTATCATCCCATGTCTTTTTTTCTAAAGACAGTTTATATCAGTGAAGATGTTAAACGTTTATAATAATTTATAATTCTCATTAATTTTTATATCAATTTCCTTGTCTAAAGAATTGATAATATTTTTCAGTGCTGTCGTTTCACATAATTCAGTTCGACAAAGGTAATTTTTCCCTACAGCCAGTAACGAGGCGTCCAAACTTTCTTACCTCACATTAACATTACTTCTTCTTATCATTAACTTCTGTTTAATTTATATTGTAAATTAAAGACTAAGAAATGCATTATTTTCCAGCCAACAAATTTTTCACAGGAAAGTTCTATTCCTTTTTGCTCGTGGATGACTTAATTGCATCACTGAAGTCTTTTACAGGTCGCACCACCTCCCTCACCAGCTCCTGATGTGTACTAATTGATTTACCTGAGGTGATGGTGGCGCTGATGTCTTGACTAGTGGAAAGAGGTCTTAATCTCTCTATCTCTCTCTCTCTCTCTCTCTCTCTCTCTCTCTAGAATCGGAGAAGAATTGCTATTAACTATTTTTCATCATCATCGTCGTTGCAATCATTATCATTATCATTATCATCATCGTCGTCATCAACATCATTTTCATCATTAAAATTGTCATCATCATCATCCTCATCATCATCATCATCATTATCGTCGTCATCATCATCCTCATCATCATCATCATTATCGTCGTCATCATCATCATCATTATCGTCATCATCATCATCATCATCATCGTCATCATCATTATCATCATTATCGTCATCATCATTATCATCATCATCATCATCATCATCATTATCGTCGTCATCATCATCATCATCATCATCATCATCATTATCGTCATCATCATCATCATCATTATCGTCGTCATCATCATCATCATCATCGTCAACATCATGTTATAGGCTCAATAAACAGAACAAAATGATGTTGTTGTTTTTGTAATATTTCATAGATTAAGTGTTAGATAACTACAGGGTATATATAGTTTAATGTTATCCTAAAGTGAAATTCTGTCTTCGTCACCTTAACCCCTTGAATATGATAACCTCTTGAGTACCATGTTATCTTATTGAAGAAAAATACCTCGGTGTATTGAAAAAACTTGAGACATTTTTACTCAATTTATTAAGATCACCATCCACCCACCCTCCCCCCCTCCCATAACTTCATGAACTTCGACCTCCAGCTATGACTTTCACTTCTGACGTAACACCACTGACATTAATTCTTTCTCCTACGTGGACAACGTCTTGCACACCTGTCAAGTTCCACGTTAATCTGTCTAACATAAGAACATAAGAACATAAGAATGGAGGAAACTGCAGCGGGCCTATTGGCCCATACTGGGCAGTCCCGTTTACAACCAACCCCTATTGCTCATATGAGCATCCAACCTATGTTTGAAGCAATTCAGCGTATTCGAGTTAATGATATTTGGTAACTTGTTCCATTCATCCACTACTCTGTTTCCAAACCAGTGTTTACCTATTTCACGCCTAAATCTAAATTTGTCTAATTTAAAACCATTGTTACGAGTTCGCTCATGTTTTAAGATCCTTGGTTCAATACTTGCTGCTTTAAGTTTAGTGAATAAACTTAATGTGATATTCTCCCTCTAAAAAAATGGCTATTCTTATCCGATTCAAAAGAGAGAGAGAGAGAGAGAGAGAGAGAGAGAGAGAGAGAGAGAGGACAAAGGTGAAGAAAAAAAGCTAATTTGTATTCCCTGCTGCCGAGGATTAATAATAATAACATGAAACCTTTGACACTGTGAGGTATTATAAGAGAAGCCTTTGAGGCTTCGACCTGACACACACAATGATGATAATATTGCTTCATATTACCCTCAGCCACCAACACCGGGGCTCACGCTATAAAACTGTGGCAATAAACTTCTAAGAGAGGGAGAGAGAGGGGATGGGGGGAGGGAGGGGAGGGAGAGGATGTGAGAAGAAGGGAAGGGAAGTGGAGGGAAGTGGGAGACAGGACTGAGGGTGAGGAGAAAGAGGGGTGTGTGTTGAGGGCACTGCATGGGGGTGGGGGTAGGCAGGTGGTGGGTGATCTGCACACCTCTCTTAACATCACCTACCTGTACCTGCTATTCATTAACTAATACTAATTCGCTTATATACATACATTTGATCATTATTTCTTATACTTAAGATAACGTAAGATAACGTCTCCACCATCCCTAGTTGAACAAAAGGAACAGTTCTTGAAGATTAACATAATTCAGATAATATTTGAGTATATGAAGCAAATTATTTAATCCTATTAGGGGAGTACCATGACAATTATTATCATATCAATAAACCTTCCTTGTAATCTGGGTCTTGTTGGAGATATTTTCGTAATAATAACAAAGTGACAAAATGAATATTTCTATGATTATTTTTTAGCACAAAGTTAAGTCTGATATTTTCTCATTTACTGGAGATATTTTGTGGATTATGTTGAACGTGTGAAGCCAAAACCTTCCTTTGTGCAGGTGTTCATATCTCGTTACCATTGAAGGCTGAATGTCAAATGTAATTAACCCTGAGCCACCACGCTGTACAATAAGCCCACGCTGGTTTATAAAGCTGTGTATCATAAATCAACAATATTATATATTTACAGCTTTGCTAACAGTCATTCAACGAGTACAGTAATTATAAAAGTATTTAATCCTCTACTGCCTTTGACCTTAGTGAGCACAACGTGGTAACTAATATGTTTTCTTTTTACTAAACGAAAAGACAAGACAGCAATAAACTCTATGGCAAGAGTTTCGTTGTGTTAGTTCCTGGTACAGTATATATATAAGTCCTCACCGATATGTTCATGGCCATGTCGGTGGTGACGGCTCGTGTTAAGAGTCGCTCATCACTACAACACCACCATCACGTACACAGCTAAGGCCGGTGTAAGAGTATTACCTGATGTTGTTATTGATGAAAGTCACATCAGTCTGGTATAATATCTCGACGCCTCGGGTACTGGCAGCGAGATGAAGTGATTCTATATACCAACATGATTACCTTTTATCTTTTACCTTCTCCCATTCGTTATTAGTTAACGTAACGACTAGTGGGGTTATATAACATGATTGTGTCGGTTTGTGTAAATGTCTGTGTCTGTCTGTCGAATATACTGTTTTGGGATAAAAAATGGGAGTATTAATGTGTAAGAACAAGTAAGTGATTAAAAGCTATATTTAGGTCATTCAACAATTGTGTGTATATCTGTTGTTGATGGTGATATTAGTGTGACAAACTTAGTTACTCCTATATCACATTTAATTATTTATACTAGATTCCAAGAACAAGAGTGACAATATGTAGTACACTGGTAGCTGACGTACACAACACTTGTACTCATTATTTAACAAACACACTTGATCTGATCATATTTAAGTAATCGATTTCAGAAAGGTGTATGTGTGGTTGTTACGAGCAAGCAGGGTGTGAACATGCCTCAACGAGTGTGTGTTCGTTTGTTTTTGTCAACTGGCTTCGAGAACCGCCTTGTCGTCTGATTGTGGAAAGTCTATTGTGGAAGCCATGGACAAGCTGGAGTTTGGACGTCTCTCTGCTCATTACCGTAATCGAGCCTTTGGACCAATCACAGGTCTACATGGCCTGTTCTGTGGACCAATTTGCGCTTGACTCGTCCCCTCGCCCTCCTTTTGTGTTTCATTTTAGTAAAGTAATTGTATATAAGAGTGTTAGTTAATCTTCTCTTTTGGTAAACGTGGGTTCACGTGGTTAGATTGGCATAGCGTGGGCGTAACAATATGGGTGTGAGTGTGTGTGACGGATGGTGGCAGCAGGTGAGATGGCCGTTTCCTATCTCCTTCGTCGACAACTCTCAAACTGGCGTTTTATACAAAGTTGTTTTCATAAGAAAAATAATCCAAACTTAAGCCCCACCAACCTTAAGGCTAAGAACTTTTCAAAGTATATTTTGAGATTAGTTTTCTTGGCCAAGGAACGACAATGCTTCAGCCCAATACCAAGTTTGGAGAATATGGAGGGATTGCGTAATAGCTGTGGTAGGAAGGGAGGAGTAACATAACAGCTGTGGTAAGGAAGGAGGGGGTAACATAGTAGCTGTGGTAGGGAGGGAGATGTAGCATAATAGCTGTGGTAGGGAGGGAGATGTAGCATAATAGCTGTGGTAGGGAGGAAGAGATTGTGTAATAGCAGTGGTAGGGAGGGAGAGTTTGTGTAATAGCTGTGGTAGGGAGGGAGGGGTTGCATAATAGCTGTGGTAGGGAGGGAGGGGTTGCATAATAGCTGTGGTAGGGAGGGAGGGAGGGGTTGCATAATAGCTGTGGTAGGGAGGGAGGGGTTGCATAATAGCTGTGGTAGGGAGGGAGGATAGGGCTGTGTACTAGCTGTAGGAGGGAAGGAGGAAGGGACGGAAGGAAGAACTTTACAATAGATGAAGGGAAAAGGAATAAGAACAGACAAAGGAAAAACCGAAAGAGGAATTAACAAAGAAGGAAGGAATTATAGTTAGAGACTTTGAAATAAAAATAACAGGTGATGAAGATTTTAAGAGGTGATAAGAAAAGAAAAGAAAAGAAAAGAAAATAGGTAAAAAAGAGAAGTCGATGATAAAACGTAAGAATGTGTGGATAATGAGGGGGAAGGAAAGTGTAAAGAGGTGTAAGAGAATGAGAGTTATAAGATAAGACGTGATGAAGGAGATGTAAAGGTGCTTGTAAGAGGTTAATGAAGAAAGACGGAAGAAGATAAATACGAGGAGGAATTAGCAATATATGAAACAGAAACTGAATACCTTGGAATATCTTATTTCATCTATTCAATCTGACACTCACGTTTTTTCTGTGTTTTCTCTCAAGCTCTTCGGACCCAGGCGCGGGTCTTCTTGTTCTGCTGCTCGTTCACTTTTCTGGCAATATCTCCGTCCTTCTCGCCACAGCATTTCGCTTCCTTCGTTCTCACAGTAATATCTCACACTTTTGTTTTTGTTCTTCCTTTTTCATTTAATTTCCCGTTGTTGTTGTTTTACGTCTTTTGTCTGTTGTAGTTCTTTCTTTGTTTCTGTTGATAGGTAAGAGTTCTTTATCATATTAATCATAAAGTACCGCTTATGGGCGTCGTCTTAAGAGACTCTTACCTATTTTATTCCATATTTACAGGTCACGTCTTCATGTTATACATATTGCAATAATCATTTTTTAACAATAAAATTTGGATAATTAATCTTTCATTCATTCGTGTGAAGTTATTTTCACTGTGTTTGTGTGAGTTTTATTGTTTTTGTTGTCGTTGTGTAAATACACCGGCGTGATTGTTTATGTAACCCATATATTTTTATTTCGATTCCAAGCTGTTGTTTCCAAACTTTACATCATTATCCCCCGACACTGTCATCTTTTTGTCATTTTTTTTACGAGTCGAGAAAAAGTAACTGTTCAAGACCTGCCACTCATATCTTCACAAAAGCCCCCAAATTCACGTCTCCAACACCACTTTTTATCACAAGGGAAACAAATCCTTCAAAAAGACATAATTTCTTTAGGGATTCTTATAATTAAATCACAAATCCATAAATTACATCCCGGGACGATGCAGAGGAACTGTTTACAAAAGTTTCTGTTCTGTTTCTCTTTCTGGGTGGATTCTCCGCCTTGTGTCCTTGAGAGATGAAGTATTTACCTACTGTGAGATTCTGACAACGATATTCCTTCGTTTACTCAAGTTTGCTGATACAATTTTAGCCGAGTCTGGTGTGTGTGTGTGTGTGTGTGTGTGTGTGTGTGTGTGTGTGTGAGTGAGTGTGTGTATGTGTGTGTGTGTGTGTGTGTGGCGGGGTGAGGGGTAAGGTACTTGGGCAGAGAACCACATCACCCCCCCAGCCGTCGTCTTATTTGTGTCTTGTGGATTATTACGATGTTAAGCGTAAGGGAGGTAAAAGCGGAACAATGATTACCCGAAGATTCTGAGACTTCAAGATTGCGGGTTATTTAAGTTTTAATTGGTGTGGAATTACCACTGAGGAAAGTTGAGTCGGCGGTGTTTTTTATATTTATTTTTATTGAATTATAATCGGTACTGAGAAAGAAATACTTGGCTTCTTGTTTGCCTCCGTGACGAAAGAGAGAGAGAGAGAGAGAGAGAGAGAGAAATTATGCCTTTCAGAATACAAGAAAAGTACATAAGGGGCACATAAGATTAATCTGTTTCTATAATAATATTACACAGCCTCCCCCAACCCTCTCCTCCTCCTCCTCCTCCTCTTCCTCCAACTCCTCTTCCTCCTCCTCCTCCTCCTCCTCCCTCCTCTTCCTTCTCCTCCTCCTCCTCCAACTCTTCCTCCTCCTCCTTTCCTCCAACTCCTCCTCCTCCTCTCCTCCTCCTTCTCCTTCCCTCCTCCTCCTCCAACTCTTCCTCCTCCTCCTCTTCCTCCAACTCCTCCTCCTCCTCCTCCTCTTCCTTCCTCCCTCCTCCTCCTCCTCCTCCCTCCTCCTCTCCTCCTCCTCCCTCTTCCTCCCTCCTCCCTCCTCCCCTCTCTCCTCCTCCTCCAACTCCTCCTCCCTCCTCCTCCAACTCCTCCTCCTCTCTTCCTCCTCCCTCCTCCTCCTCTCTCCTTCTTCCTCCTCCTCCTCCTCTTCCTTCTCCTCCTCCTTCTCTTCCTTCACAGTGCCAGGGACATTGTTCTCTCATGGGTCTCTCTGTGGTATATGGTAGGGTTTCTTCTTCAGCAGGTGACTAATTGCTCTACCTGGCCCTGCTAATGGGTGTCGTTTTTCTAGTTTTTCTTATTACTCTTTCGCTTTTTTATTGTTTGTCTTATAGCGTTTTTCTAACTATAATTTAATTTTTTTCTGTGTAGGTCTCTATCTCTCAATATGAATCTATCCCTTCATATTTTTTTATATTTTTATTTATTTTTCCTGTTTTTGTCAGTCTTTCCTTCTCTACCTCTCTTTACATGTATGTTTTTACTCTCTCTCTCTCTCTCTCTCTCTCTCTCTCTTCCTCACGGCGGCCATTTGGTAAACGGGGTCACAGTAGACCATACGCACAGGTCTCACGTATAACAAAACCAGGCAAATGATTTATACAGGTGACTGCGGGGGGGAGGGGGGGGATTCCAGGTGGTCCGCCACATTAAACAACTCTCGTTTGTCTGTTGTTCTCTCTCTCTCACTCTCACTCTGTCATTCTTTATTCATTACATAACCTCCCTTCCTATTTCTTACTTTTTTCCATTTCTCTCTCTCTTTCTCTCTCTCTCTCTCTCTCGATCTCTCTTTCTCTCTCTCTCTCCCTCCCTATCTGTTTCTCCTTCTCCCTTTCTTCTAAATATTATGGCTATATGCTTCTCACTCCTCCTAATCCTCTCTTTCATATATCTCTCTCTTACCTCTCTCCTTCTCCTTTTCAATTTATGTCGCTCTATCTTTCTATCTGAAAAGCTATCTTCTCTCTCCCACTGTATGAATCCTAGATGTTTTTAGTGAGTTTCTGTAGGACAACACCATGTAAGTGTACCTCTAGATTGTAACTAATAGGTGTTTCGTGAGAGGAGAAGATAGATATAAAGGTTGAGAGAGAGAGAGAGAGAGAGAGAGAGAGAGAGAGAGAGAGAGAGAGTAAAAACTTCGTGATTCGTTATGGATATGTACAAAGTAACTCTATATATCCTTTAGGAGAGAAAAAAAACCACTACCTCCCTTGTGAGATATCTCTCATTCTCTCCTGGGTGTGGAAAGGACACACCCCTATCTCTCCTTCTCTTGTACATATTAGAGTTTATACATCTCTGACCTGCTAGTTAATTCTCTGGATAATAAACACACGGGAACTTTTCTTATGGGTGATAGAGCAGTCTGCTAAACCTTCACAGAAAAAACACGTTCTTGTCTGACTCTAGGGAGACACATTTTGAGGAGTCTGCACTGAGCTGAGTAACGCCACCTCAAAAATGTCCATCTTGGCTTTCTCTTCTAATTCTTCTTCCTCTTTCTCCTTCTTTCTCTCACCTACTCTTAAATTGGGTTGGATGACTGTGTGTGTGTGTGTGTGTGTGTGTGTGTGTGTGAATTTCAGTCTCAACCAACTTCTGTCACTTTCTACATCCTTCTGTCACTTCTCTCCCTTACCTTCTCTTCTTCTTTTTTCTCTTAGTTAACCCAAACAAAGAAAAAGAAAAACGTTGTACTCTGTAGTAAGAGAAAACAAATTTCCTTCAGAATGTAAATTAATTTCGGAGAAAGATGTGTAAATCTTATACTCTTCGATGTATTAGTAACCATCAACATTAAAAACATAAATTCAGACTTTTTTCATATATCAAGTACAACCTCACAAAATACGGTCTTTTTTTATTACATATATATATTAATGCTAATTCAAATAACTGTATTGATTTTCATTACTCTTTTATCTTTCATAGCTATTAAAAGTTATTGGACTTGTTAAAACTTCATACAACTACAAAGGACAAAAAATTACGGCTGTTATTGGGTTTCAGGCTCTAGGGAGAGGCATTACAAAGTATTGTTGAGGTTCTTTTACAAGGCCGTATATCCAGCCCGCCTAGAGCAGTTTTGGGGTCTCAGTGGGATTGGCTCGAGGTCTGTGACTTGTGTAAGTTTCGGCTCACTATGCCGGGGTCAAGGCGTGTTTTCTCGCCTGTGTGATGGCCACTTCTGACTCTTTATCATCTCTCCAGTAGATGGCATCTCCTGAATCCCACCCCTGCCTCTGTTGGATTTCGAATTTTATGAACAAGTGGAGTTATCAGGGATGTCATTGTGAAAGGAATTAACTCATCGTCATCAAGGAGTTAATTCATCGTCCTCAACGGGTTAAATCATTATCATTATGGGATAAGATCATCGTCCGTGAGGGGTTTAACATAATCCCCGAGGAATAAATCATCGTCGTCGAGAGGTTAAATCATCCTACATCAGGAATTACGGAATGTTCTTTTTTTACTTATGAACAAAAGCTGAACAAAATCTTCAACGTCACGACAACAAAGAGTTTGTAGGAACAGCTTTGCATCAACACACTCAGGCGAGGAAGCAAAGTAAATAAGTCAATAAACAGGTGAATAGATTTCCATGCAGAGAAATCCTCGACACACAGGGATAAAGGAGAGATAGAAGGGGAAGAAAGAAAGAAGTGAGAGTGGAGAAATGGGAAAGGAAAATGAAAGGAGAAGGGGAAAGAGAGAGTGAGAAGTGGGAGAACAGAGAGAGACAGGTAGCAAGAAGAGAGATAGAGAGAGAGAGAGGTATGTCTGGTAAGTTGAAGGAGACATTAGCGTGTACTGTACATTATTAAGGCGAGTGTTATTGTGGTTATTTGGTGTCTGGTGGTCGAGCTGCTGGTGCCTTTCCTTAGTGAAGTTTTTGCGTGTGTCTTTCTCTCTTTATTACTTTGAGTATCTCTCTCCTTCTATGGTTGTTTTTTTCTGTTTGTCTCTACGTTTGTTAGACTGTTTTCTTCTCTATCTCTCTCTCAGCACACACACACACCTCTTCTGTCACTACATCCCCACCTCCTCATTCGGTTTCCATTCTTTGACAGTCATTTCTAATCCAATAGCATCAGTGAGTGGCTGTAGGAAAGACGCTCCTCAAGTACGCATAAATGGATTACATTTAATTTATACCTAAAATTTTCTACAAGAGAATCCCACCGAAGACATTCACTACCTCACAACACATTCTTTATTCTATTCCGAAATAAAAGAAAATGTGATTAACTCAGGCGGCGCTATGATGTACTTCACTACAGTTTTATTATCTGTAAGAAAAACCCCTTGTTATAGTAAGAAGAGGTGTAATGTGTGAATTTGTGTAGCGATGTGTTCTTTTTTCGTTCTCCTCAACGATGAAGGAGTCGTCTTCTCTGCCTGTCTGTCTGTTTGTGCGTCTGTTCCTACACTATGGATGATATCTTGTGGCTTATGGCGTATATTTTTTTTTTTTGGGGGGGGCGGGGGTGATAATTTTCTACCTTGTGGATGCCATTCTCTATACACCTGCTATTTTTTCTTTATTTTTTATTTTTTACTCTATTGTTCAAATTGTATTTTTTCCCCAACTGCTAACACATTAAATCTTACCTTTCTGAAATACACCACTTCCTCCATTCCGTATGCATTCAGACTAACATCGATTCTTCTTTTCAGCATTAATTTTTGCTTTTCTCTGACCATACATTCTCCCAAACTCTATCACTGTTGCTTGCTCCGAATCTCCCACTAGCACAGTGTCATCTGTAAACAGAAGATGACTCACCTCCCATTGCCTTCCCATTTCATTATTTACCCAACTTGCACCCTCTGTCCATTACTCTAACTTTCCCCTCTCCTACTATCCCGTCCATGAAAGTATTGAGCAACTATGGCGACGTTACAAATCACAGATAAACTCCAAAAGATATAGTACTTCACTTTCCCTGTACACATATGAACTGATTGCATCAAGTTTCCAGATATTTTCAATACCTTCCACATCGCTTTTCTACCTACTATTATTATTATTATTATTATTATTATTATTATTATTATTATTATTATTATTATTATTATTATTATTATTATTATTATTGTTATTATTATTGTTATTATTATTATCATTATTATTATTATTATTATTATTATTATTAATATTAATATTATTATTATTATTATTATTATTATTATTAACACAGCAAATAGGTGTTGTTTCCTGTTGTTAAATCACAGCCTCGCCTTTGCTGAGTTTCGTAAAATCGGTTCAGTGGTTTTATAGATATTTGTTTCAGACACACACATACACATTAAGGAGGCAACTACAATGCCTCCTTTCTCTCTTGGGACTGAAATACTAACCAGGAAGAAGATTCCCCAGACGCCAAAGGTAATCTGTTAGAGTGAGTTTGATGCTTTCAGAGGAAGACATCTCCTGCTATAAAGCATCATCTGATCTGTTTAGCATGACTGAGACACCATAAATCAAGATTAACTTCATTTTGCATCTAAAACAGTCTTTTGATCTAGTACAAAAGCTAAGGTGAAATAGTAGGAAAGGACAATATAATTATTTCAGCTAATTCCACAGGTAATATTTTATGGTCATAGCTCGTAACATAAATCCAGAATTATAATTTGTTTCTGGATATTATCATTAACTTATTAATACTTCACTATAATTTAATTGAGACTTTATTGATTTTTATATACATTTTTTTTTAACAAGGAACAAAATTATTGCTGTCTGGGAAAGGATATTCAGTTCATTACCCGTAACTTAGTGGTGTTTGTGTATGGTTATATATAGTCAATAATACACATGATGATGTTAAAAAGCCCCTAGAATGAACTACAGTATGTGAACCGCTGTTAAAACTTTGTCGTAATTCGTAATCGTGATCCTAAGTCTGACGAATGTTTGAAGGAAGGCCATGTGTATCACACCAGATTGGTATTTAAAAAACTTGTATTTTTTTATAACCAGATGACCGACAACTGGGTGAGGTGTCACAGCCCAGTCGAGTATTTCACAAAAGCTCTTGGCTAAGTGAATGTTTCGCGTTGTTGTTCCATGAAAAACGTTCACTAGAAGCAACACTCGTCTCTAGTGCAGCACAAATTTAACTCCAACACAAAAGTTTCAGGCAAAAAAATAAAAACAAAAGGAAAATGACGCAAGGAGAGTATAAGCATTTAGAAACCCTCGAATGTTTTTAGTTTTTCCTGGGCTGCGGGAACATAGGAGAGTTTTAAGCATCTAATTTGCATAATGCATGAGTTTTAGTAATAAATAATGACAGCGAGAGCACACCAGGCTTTACGGAGAGCCTGACCTGGGTCTGTTATACGAGGTGTGGGCTCTCCTGGGGGGGCGGGGTGTTCGTCCTCATGCTAGACTTAGTAAAACATGTGATTATTTGTAGTTTCCGGGTTACTGTTACACTGTGTGGGTAACCATGAGCCCCTGCGATATGGTGTAACGTCATCAATATTCATCTCCTCTTGAAGGTAACAGACATGTCATTATTGTGGATTTTCTTCCTGTTTTCCTCTTCATTCTTTCATTTTTTCTTTCATTCTTCTTGGAGATAATTCACAAACCATCGCCACTTCATCAATCTTGAGCTAATTAATTTGAAGTTTGAAATTTAATTAATCTTAATTTCTCTTTTTTTTAATGTTATACAGCAAAAAGTTAAATTCACTAAATTACATATGTATTTAAGTTTCTCTGTTTATCCATATTTAGACAAGGGTCAAAGGTCACCGACGAATCATCTGAGTCTGAATGGAGACAATATCATGACGTCTTCAATTCCCACATATGTTACTATATATCTGAGAAACACACACACACACACACACACACACACACACACACTTATATATCGCGTTCATTCTGGTTTATCCTTGATTTATCTACACTATCTTTACTTTTCTGTTTTCACTAATTTTCTTATTTTTGTAATAATCTATGGAAACAATATGACGATACAAACAAAAAAGACTCACATAGTATCAGTGTGTGTGTGTGTGTGTGTGTGTGTGTGTGTGTGTGTGTGTGTGACAGGAAGGAGAGATAACTTTATTTTTATTATACACGAGAGGACTAAAAAATGTATATCTCACTCGACAGTTGTAGCAAAATGGTCTCATAAACACATACCATTTGAGGGGACAAGACAAACCGAGAGCCGGATCTGAGGTATTATATTTAAGCTCTTTTTTTTTCTTTTTTTTTAGATTAGCTTAGGTTAGATTAGGTTAGGTTAGATTAGGTTTAGGTTAGGTTACGTTAGGGGTAGGTGGGTTAGGTTAGGTTAGCTGAGAATGGGTTCCTGCTCCTGTTTATTTGCTCACCTAACCTGTCCTCTAACATAGCCTTTACTGCCCAACTTAACTTTGCCAACATCATCGTCACCTCATTACGATTTTATAAGCTTGATTGGGCTAGCTGTGATTGCCTTTGGGCATGGTGTCCCGGTAGTCACCAAGCAAATTTGAAACCGGATGTTCTGCTTATCGCCATTCACCTTTTATAGAGTTGGAACTGGACGTTACAAGTAGGACTTCCAAGCGACCTGAAAAAGGCAGGATTCTTATTCCCTTACATTACCCTAACATACTCGTTAACATACCCCTAACATAAGGAACACTACCGTCTAACATAACTACTCTACCTCTAACATAACCTAACCTAACGTACACTACCGTCTAACATGACTTAATCTACCTCTAACATAACCTAACCTACCCTCTAACATAGCTTACCCCGGCCTAACATACTGTGTAACCAACCTTCACCAGGCCGAACTCACACACACACACACACACCTCTAATACGATAAATCGACCCTGGAATCTTGCCGGAGACCAGTTATATGCTTTAGTGGTCTTCGGCGATAGCAAGAGAGAGTCACCCACTGGAGTTGGCTGGTGCTAAGCCTCTTTATCTTCACACTATCTAATATTCTGGCATCCTTATCGCGTGTCTTTTAAAAGCTCTCGGAACATTCCTACACTCCCAACTTTTACCAGCCAGTGAAAGTCTGTACGTTTTTCACTTTTACAGCTGTTATAAGTTCTGTAAACTCTGGTAGGTTCATGTAACTTTTCTCATTTTCGTTGGACGCATAGGAAAAACGAGTTGATTGTTAAGCACACTTGGTGATGTTTGCTAGTGTGTGTGTGTGTGTGTGTGTGTGTGTGTGTGTGTGTGTGTGTGTAGGAAGGGAAAATACGTTGTCATATAACTACTGTTGTTTCTATTCCAAACTCCCCTACCGCTACCACAACTGTTGTTATTTCTCTTACCACTTAATATTTTAGAGGTTTTGTTTTATAACTCCCACTACTTTTATCACCATCGTTATTGTTATGACTGTTGCTATTATTTTACTAATGTTTTGGGGGTGCGGCGACCCAGTGGATATATCTCGTCTCTCTCTTTTAACATAGCAAAGTGGTTTTATTACTATCGCACCAGTCTTTTCTCTTTTGCTACATATGATCAGCATACAAAGATGAAGATAATTTATTCCATCGGCCTTTCTCTTTATTTCCCAGCCAATTATATAGTTAGTTACCTGTCTTCTCTTTCTTTCGGATTACCTAATCAACAAAATTTCATAAGTCCTTCTCTCTGGCAGAATAGAAAAAGGACAAATTTAATAACTCCTTTCTCTCTACCAACACCATCAAGACGCAAGAACGTAAGATTAAATCACTCCTCTCTTCTACCAGCATAGCAGAATGGCAGATTACATAGTTCCTTCCTCCCCGGGCCTGCTGAGCTGCCAACAACGGCCGGGACTGTACTTGCCAAGCCTCACGCAAGAATGTCATCCACGCCGGACGGGCACCGCCTCCACGTGACCAGTGACAGGGAGGCGACGGCTGAAAGGAGAGGGAAGATTACACGCGATACCGTCCATAATTTATGATAATGACGGAACAGTTGTGATAGACATACGACCCGAATCATTTTTATTTTCAGAGAGAGAGAGAGAGAGAGAGAGAGAGAGAGAGAGAGATTGGTTTTTCAATGAACCTCTACTTAGGTCTTTGGCCTTTCAGTCACTTGATCTCCAATAAACATTCTGAGCAGCTCTCGAAATCTCAAGTAATCTTGCCTTCTCTTTCGCTCCAACTGAGGATGGGAGAACGTATAAAGTTATGGTACAGTCTCAGAGCAATTTTTACTTCATATTGATAGCTTTATTGTGTTGCAGCTTACGTGAGGCAGGTAGGTACTTCCTCACGTCCCCAGATAGAGATATTGTTAAAGAAGGAACATGAATCTACCCCAGTATTTGTATGAAGACAGACTAAAAGGCGTGTGTGTATAGCTCCATTGCTGGCGCTGTTTTTATGGCACGGGCCTTTGAAATCTTAATACCGGGTCTTCTATGCTCCTTAATGACTGGGTTACCCAAAGGTCGTGAACGAGTGTATAATACAAAGGCAGGGTAAACATGAGACTGTAGAAATAATAGACAGGAAATAAGATGTGGCATTATACTAAGGGAATAAATGTTTTCACGTTAGATCAGATCAAATTAGGTTAAGTTATATATAAATTTTTACTAAAGGTTAATGATGATGTTTCCTTAACCACCAAGTGACTGTACATTAATATACACTGTGGTTTGTTGAAGGTGCGCCATAATTTGTCCTAAGAGTGGTAATTGGAAATAAGTTCTTCGTTCTTCGTGGAAAAATGTAAAATTAACATCCGACCAATATGTTATAAAATGTGTAAAGCAGAGTACAGCACTTTGGACAATATCTCTGTAAAAGATTTGCATGAATGTTTTCATTTACATTTTTAAGGTTTTAAAGCCAGAGGCGCAAAGTAATGCCACTTACATCCAGGATAATTACAGAAAGTTCCGGGGAAGTACTTACATTTTTCAATGGGTTTTTTTTTGGGGGGGGGGGGTGTATGTGTGTCATCTTTTCCATTCACTAAGAAAATTTTGGTTGTTGTTGAGAAACAATTCAAAGAAAAAAAGAATGAGGTACAACTTTGAGCCAGGCCTTAGCGTACATCAATAGTCTTTCCAACTCTTCATCGTGAGTCGAGAACGTGAAACATGTTTTGGGTGTTTCTCCTGCCCGTCTCACACGCCTCAGAAGTTCACAGTTTGCCCGTCTCTCACGTTACCTTAGATTTTACACCATGTTGGCTCTGATAGAAATTCTGTGCTCAAGCTAACCCTCACTACAGTTACTACAGTTTTCATCATAGCCATCGTCCTCGTCACTCCCCTACACTGCCATTGCCATTTCCACGCTACCATCTCTAACCTCTTCTCTCCTGTCATAAAACACCACTGCTGCCCTCTTCAACTACCAACCATTATCAGATTATCTCTCTGACAGGTATTTTCTCATACCACAAAATATCGCCAGTGTCAACCAAACCATCAACCAAAACAATCATCACCTTCGACTTATATCCACCACCATCACAGTTCACCATCACCATCCACAAATACACAAATACCACCACCACCACCACCACCATCACCACCACTACCACCATCCTCACCTCCCAGGATGGGGGATGGGGGGGATGGGGGCAGATGGGG
>NW_024717935.1:0-9690 GCF_018991925.1 Homarus americanus
AGAATGTTTATTTTTCCCACACAACGTCTATCTCTTCCCAGAACCATCGATTCAGATCCTTATTCTCCTGGAAAGAAAGGGATGTTCCTCCATTTCATCCTTCAGCCGTGGCTCTCACCCTTCTGATGGAACAAGTTTTCTTCCTTAATCTATATCCGTAAGCTTCACTGCCTTTGTGGTTAAAACAAACGCGTCTTTCTTCTAACAACCATCAGACTTCTCATCTTGCTAACTCCTAGAACATATTCCTCCTCCACTCATATTGCTTCTCCACTTACGCTGCCCCTCCACCTACATTCCTCCTGCTTCTCCACCTATACTCCCCCTGCTCCTCCACCTATACTGATCATGCCCCTCCTCTTACACGCCTCCGACTGCCCCTCTACCCACATTGTACCTCTACCTTTGCTGTTCCTTCACTTGCTGACCTATTGCAACATTTACTTTCATGGATATTATTCCTTACGTATTTGCTCTCTTAATTAAAATATAAGCGGTTCACGTAGAGATCAGCTTCCAAGAATTTTTTCACCTTATGATTAAATTTCTTTACGATATCTGGGGGGCTGGGCTGAGTTGGCGTTAAGGTGGTAAATCTTAAGGTAAAATATGCAAGGGGGGCTAATATTCACGTGATATTAAGAAGCTTACATTTACAAAAACGAGTAAAACCAAACCTTACTGTTCAGTGTTTCAACATCACGTAAAACGTATGAAATATATTAAGTCTGGTATAAAAAATATCCATGATAAAGTTAGATTGAAGAGCTTATGTTACGTTTCGGCTTCCACGGATTTTACCCCCTAAAGAAATACTAGCGTTTTGTGCGGTGAATACACGCTGTAGAGCAGCGTGTTACAGCATCACACTCAGGGTGGGGAGACATGAAGAATGGTGTAGGTAATGGGCAGGGAAAGTGAAGAATGGTGTATAGAGAGCAGGGAGAATGAAGGATGGTAAGTAGGGGGAGAGGTAGAGTGAGGGGTGGTAGGTTAAGGGTAAGGAGAGTGAAGGATTGTAGGTAGGGAACAGAGAGAGTAAGGGATGGTAGGTTAAGGGTACTGGGTAGGGAGAGTGATGGATGGTAGGTTAAGGGTAGGGAGAGTGAGAGATTGTAGGTAAGGGGCAGGGAGAGTGAAGGATATCGTAAGAAAGAAGGAGTATGGCCAAGAGGTGTAAGTGTACCTCCAGTAAGCAATAAATTATTCATTGTCGATCTTCACAGTAATGAAACAATAACAGACAGTGTATATATACTAAAGCGTTGTCTATCCTGGGGAAAATATTTTAAAACACACTATTTTAGATTTATCGAGAGAAAACACAGGTAGCCATCCTATTTAAAAAAAATAACTTAAGTAACCACAGTAAAGCGTCTAAATCTCACAGAGTAAAAAGAGAATGAGTGGAGTGCTTTAGCGGATCTCTGGGCCAAGTGAGCAAGAAGGTCCACCTCTCCTCGGACAGTTTTATCTCGTCCCCACAAATTGGGTCAAAAGCGGCAAGTGGCCGCCAATGGCTCCAGGACATTTGCTCCTAACATGCTAATAAACCTGAGTAACAGCAGCGTCGGGAAGAGACTTTACAGACTTTCAGATCCTTTGATGGTAAAGGTGGAAACTCAATCCTGTGAGTTATGACACCATTTGTAAAGCGATGTGCATGTACAGAGAAAGGAGAAGTAGGAAAGAGAGACATATAGACAGACAGAGGGGGGGAGCGGTGTTTTTCTCTGGAAAATTCACTTGTCTTGACAATGTCCAACATGACAGCTGTATTTACATAAACGTTACACCAGCGAGCAGAACTTGTTGTGAGGTTTTATTATATTTTTTCGAGTGTAAGATTACTAAATATATATGTAGAATAAACACAACACTACACATACATGGTTTTATATGTGCATGAGGTAGTTTACAAACAAAATTTAAATATTTTACTAACCATGAATCAGACAACACCGACAACATTATAGTCATTATTATCATGTAATGACTTGATACACTCAGGATCTCTTAACCATACACAGAAACACAATCATAAAAATCAAAATAGATGTGACAGGGAGATGCAGCTTGGGATGAATTCAATTTCCGGAGATGAATATAAAACTTCAGATGTTTTTTGCTCTCTCTCTCTCTCTATCTCTTTCAGGCCAGGATCAGGTTGGGTTGGTCCTCAGTTTCCCAGATCACCAGCCCAACACAATACACCAACACACAACCCAATACCATTATCCAGCACGAGGGACGAGAGTAAGCGTAACTAACTCTTGGTGGTGTTAACTTGTGTTATGAATTATAGGCGTATGACTCTTGGTGAGACATCTAGTGGTGTCTTAATGAATTACTGGTAACTGTAGACCAGGGTGGCTTAAGTTAAAGGCTATGCCATATCCTCTTTTTTCTGGCTATCTGTAAGTAACTTTCACCTGTTCTTTCCGATGAAACTCTAAGAATCTCGCTTATAATCCTTCGCATGCAGCAATTAATTTCTTACTAATATTCATCCATATGTCTACAGCACCTTTCTTACGTTCCTTTATATGTAGAGATAGTAGACCACTTCCAGGAGTGTTCAAGTATACACATGACCGTGTTAGTGAGAGGCGTCAGTTCACTTCCAGGACTGAGTGGACTATTGTGTCGTTCATAATCATCAGTATTGTTTACGTGATGCAACATTCAGTTCTCCGCCACTAGAAAGTAAATATGAGTGAGTTTGATGTTATCTCCAAATACACTGGCGTTAATGATTAGAAATATATCATTTTATTTCGAAAATTAGAAGAAACTATATTTCCATACACTTTTGTTATTAGTACAATATCTGCATTTTAAGGAACGTGATAAATATCTCAACTTAAAAATGATATTTTCCCATAATCATAATTTAGTTCTTTTTTATTTTCTTCGAATAAAAACATAACATTATAATATAATATCCAAACCTCATCTTTCATACATGAGTACTAGCGGTGACTCACATACTCCCTACAGCGATAAAGTGTAAGTCACCCTCTCAGAATGACCTCGTTAGCCAGACACTCAAGCATATTCTCTCACGCAGTTGTCCCAAACGACGCACTTGTCATGCAGTTAGGTGTTCTCTGAGGGATGTCTCGTGACTTCGCTCTTGATGCCTCTGGATCACAAACGAATTCCCTGACTTAGCACTTAAGGTCAGCGGTCAGTGGTCGAGCTGTCAGGAGGGTCTTTAGAATAAAATGAATGGTATTTGTGTTGATAAATTGAATGTAGTGTACGTGTGAGAGGCAGATTAACACTAGTCTCCTGGACATAAACAAATGGGATTAAGAGACACATGTGTGTAGGAGGTACTGTATAAATGTGCAGTGACACACATGTTATAGTGAAATGTTGATCTCTGTGTGTAAATCATTTGTAATGCAGACGTACAAAATCAAGTAGACTGTAAATAAAAAAATCCAAATTACAGTGAAGTCGCGGATACTAAGGTGGTGAAGGTTAGGAGACAGTTCCAGTAAGAGAAGCAAGCTGGAGAGAGAACAGCAGTGCACTGGAGACATACAGTATATGTGTTGGAGAACTAAGAGTTGTAGACAAATATATATTGAAAGAACAAGAATGTGTTGTAACGTAATAATGTTAAATAGTACACAGACAGATAAGTAATGAAAACGTATTTGGCTGAGAGAGACAGGAGTGTGGAAGAGACAGGAGTGTGGGAGAGACAGAGTGTGGGAGAGACAGGAGTGTGGGAGAGACAAGAGTGTGGGAGAGACAGAGTGTGGGAGAGACAAGAGTGTGAGAGAGACACATGGATCTTTTATTAATTATGAGTGACAAAAATATTATTTCCAATTAATAACGAATCAAATTTTTCCTACATGCCTCGCCCATGAATATCGCGGAGAACAGTAAAAAAATATACAAATTTAATTAACACTTGGAATCAAAAGGAGAAACTAGTTATATATTTGTTAATTCCGTTAAAATCCTTAAATAATTAAAAAATACTATATATTACTGTGTTCACGCTTGATGGCTGTTATCAGCTGAATAATAAACAATAATGACGTTTATTTTTATGTATTTTCTCTACTTATTTGTATCATCATTATGTCTTCTAACTTGTTTTTGAGGAACGGTTGACCACACAACTCACTATAAGTTTGTCATGAGGTGCCGGGGCAAAATTCACGAACTAATCTTTGTTGTATTATTGTATTATATCTCAATTTCTATAATAACATTACGGTACCTTATTTATCAGCAGTATTTTCTATGGCCAATTAACATCATGTTTTGTGTAAGATGTAATTGGTTTCATGTCATGTGTTTGTGTTATTAAGAAGTTTATCGATTTCATTATTATTCTTTTTCTCTCGTGTAGTGGTAGGCTTATCGTCTCATGGCCCATGTTTGTCCCGGGTATCCAGTTGCATTTTTAAGTAAATTTTTTTATAACTGTACATACATACGTATATACAGTATATGAATAATGGGCTTGGCTTAAGAAGCGTCTCCGTCTAGCGCCCCCTTGGGTATTGCACCATTATTTGAGTTATATACAAGTACATATTCTATTTCTACAGAGGAATTCTACAAACAAACAAAAATTTTCTTATGCTGGTTTGACGGATTTTAGCTTGTACAAATATCGAAAAATGTGCGTGTCCCCGGGTCAGTAAAGTAACCTTTTAGGCTTTGCTCTGAGGATGGAATAAGTGATGTCCCAAGGCGCGAGCTGATTAAACAACCCAGCACTTAAATTGACTGTGATATCCCTGGTGTTCCTCTTCATATCAGTATCGTATATAAAATTTCCCCTTTTCCGAAATTCTCCTAAACTTCCTGAATAAATCAGACAGACAGACAGACAGCTGTTACCCAAACAATAAGCTTTTGTTTCTAACTCCCACAAAGAAGTTACGTTTCTCAACATTTAAACAGTATACAGTATATATTCTAAACCTTGCCAACTAGCCCCCTTGTACAACATAGTAATTTAGACTTAATAACACAGTAAACAAGGAGTATTTACGGTAACTCCAAGGTCAGACATAAAGACTTAATATTACATAAGTACTTCTGTATGAGCATGACAAAGATACATAATACACCCAGCGAGGACAGTGTGTGGAGGTCACTATTCGCCACCATACACCAACCGAGGGCAACGTGTGGAGGTCATTGCTCGCCACGATACACTCGGCGAGGACAGCGTGTAGAGGTCACTATTCGCCACCATACACCAACCGAGGACAACGTGTGGAGGTCATTGTTCGCCACGATACACTCGGCGAGGACAGCGTATAGAGGTCATTGCTCGCCACGATACACTCAGCGAGGATAGCGTGTGGAGGTCATTGTTCGCCACGATACACTCGGCGAGGACAGCGTGTAGAGATCATTGCTCGCCACGATACACTCGGCGAGGACAGCGTGTAGAGGTCATTGCTCGCCACGATACACTCAGCGAGGACAGCGTGTAGAGGTCATTGCTCGCCACGATACACTCGGCGAGGACAGCGTGTAGAGGTCATTGTTCGCCACGATACACTCAGCGAGGACAGTGTGTAGAGGTCATTGTTCACCACGATACACTCGGCGAGGACAGCGTGTAGAGGTCATTGCTCGCCACGATACACTCAGCGAGGACAGCGTGTAGAGGTCATTGCTCGCCACGATACACTCGGCGAGGACAGCGTGTAGAGGTCATTGTTCGCTACGGTACACTCAGCGAGGACAGCGTGAGGTCATTGTTTCGCCACGATAAGCACTTCCGGCGAGGACAGCGTGGAGGTTTCGCTGCTCGCCACGATACACCTCGGCGAGGACAGCGTGTAGGAGGCCTCATTGCGCTCGCCACGCATACACCCAGCGAGACAGCGTGTAGAGGTCATTGCTCGCCACGCCAGTTAATTCGGCGAGACAGCGTGTAGAGGTGCCATTGCTCGCCACGATACACCTGGCGAGTGACAGCGTAGAGGCTGCTCGCCACGATACACCAGCGAGGCCAGCGTGTAGAGGTCATTGTCGCCACGATACACTCGGCGAGGACAGCGTGTAGAGGGTCATTGCTCGCCACGATACACCTTCCGGCGAGGACAGCGTAGAGTATCATTGTTTCGCCACGATACACTCAGCGGAGGACAGCGTGTAGAGGCTACGCCGCCACGACACCCGGCGAGACAGCGTGTAGAGGTCATTGCTCGCCACGATACACTCGGCGAGGACAGCGTGTAGAGGTCATTGCTCGCCACGATACACTCAGCGAGGACAGCGTGTAGAGGTCATTGTTCGCCACGATACACTCAGCGAGGACAGCGTGTAGAGGTCATTGTTCACCACGATACACTCAGCGAGGACAGCGTGTAGAGGTCATTGTTCGCCACAATACACTCTGCGAGGACAGTGTGTGGAGGTCACTATTCGCCACCAAACACCAACCGAGGACAACGTGTAGAGGTCATTGTTCGCCACGATACACTCAGCGAGGACAGCGTGTAGAGGTCATTGTTCGCCACGATACACTCAGCGAGGAAAGCGTGTAGAGGTCATTCCTCGCCACGATACACTCGGCGAGGACAGCGTGTAGAGGTCATTGTTCGCCACAATACACTCGGCGAGGACAGCGTGTAGAGGTCATTGTTCGCCACGATACACTCGGCGAGGACAGCGGAGGTCATTGCTCGCCACGACACACTCAGCGAGGACAGTGTGGAGGTCATTGTTCGCCACGATACACCTGCCAGCGGAGGACAGTGAGTCATTGTTCGCTACGATACACCAGCGAGGACAGTGTGTAGAGGTCATTGTTCGCCACGATAAGGCCTCAGCGAGGGCGCGTGAGGAAGTCACGTTTCGCCACGCATACACTCAGCGAGGACAGCTGCAGTAGAGGTCATTGCTCGCCACGATAATCAGAAGGAGGACAGCGGTAGAGGCCATTGTTCGCCACGACACCAGCGAGGACAGTGTGCAGAGGTCATTGTTCGCCACGATACACCCAGCGAGGACAGCGTGTAGAGTGTCATTGTTCGCCACGATACACTCAGCGAGGACAGTGTGTGAGGTCATTGTTCGCCACGATACACTCCAGCGAGGACAGCGTGGAGGTCATTGCTCGCCACGATACACCCAGCGAGGACAGCGTGTAGAGGTCATTGTTCGCCACGATACACTGAGCGAGGACAGCGTGTAGAGGTCATTGTTCGCCACGATACACTCAGCGAGGACAGTGTGTAGAGGTCATTGCTCGCCACGATACACTCAGCGAGGACAGCGTGTAGAGGTCATTGCTCGCCACGATACACTGAGCGAGGACAGTGTGTAGAGGTCATTGTTCGCCACGATACACTGAGCGAGGACAGCGTGTAGAGGTCTTCATGTCAGAAAGTATAATTAAGTTGGAGTCTGTGATACAGTTTCCTCGGACGATGAAAGAGACGCGTAAAATCTTGTCTTGTTCTATTAGATGTAATGTTGGTAAGAATCGTACAATCTAGATGGCATACAAGGGCATTTTAATCCTGGGATGCCTTATTGGACGGTATGATATCTCTCTATGCAAAATTCGTGAATTCTTATGTTTTCTAACAGCTTACAAATTAAGAGAAAAAATCAATTTTAACACACGTGTAATTGGGGACGGATACAGCTAATAGTGTTACTAAACTTTTGGTTCTCAGGGAGGCAGAATGTTTTGGTGGGTGCCCGTTCACAGTTGGGTTAACTTGGGTGCCCTAAGGGAGAATCGGCAACGCTTAGGACCGGAGATGAGAGCTGTAGTCGCTCAATCGCCACACACTTATGTATGTAAACGATTTCATGACTTTACGCACACAGGCAATCAACACCCAACACTACACATGTTAGCATATATACAAACAAAATTACACACACACACACACACACCCACCCACACACACACGCACGCACGCACGCACGCACGCACGCACGCACGCACGCACGCACGCACAGCTCCAGTGCACGACGGCTGAACATATCTCTTAAGTGTAAGTGAGCCATTTCAAGTTTTTGTTGACCATTAAGAAGTTTAATGTCTCACGTCCAACACTTGGTAATGGCGACCCTCGACCTTCCTCCTCAACACCTATATCTGTTTTTGTTATTTTCCCTCCTCTCCCTTTTTAACCTGGCTGAATTTTGCGTGTGTGTGTGTGTGTGTGTGTGTGTGTGTGTGTGCAATCGAAAATTGTCTATTTGTAATAATAGTTGATAGGGTCATTACGCCCACATTATTGAGCAAAATATCAGCTTCTAACAAAGGGTTTTACTGTATTAGGATGATGTGTACAATATGGTATTGCTCAGATGAAAGTGGAGAAAGGAGGGATTTGTCATGTTCGTAAGATTTTTTTTTTTTAACTTTTGTGTAGGTTTGACAAATTAAATTTCCTAATGTATGAATAAGATATATTCATTAATACATATGAACAACCTTTATATCCTCTTCATTGAACTTCGTGTTTTACTCTTTAAGTATTTCAAATTTCACTATAAACACACACCTCAGTATAATAAGAGAATTAATCTGTAAACACTAAACTTTTAAATTAAATAAGAAATTCTCACCTTGCCGAACACACTCATCACTGAATCTCACAAAATGAAACGAAGTGAAGGCAGTTGTGTGTTGTGTAGTGATCGTTAACTCAGGGTGTTTGTTGTGTTGGCAATAGCTGTTACACGTTGCACAAAGTCTAAGAACTCAATAATATTTGCTTAGGTTAGTATAAGTTAGTTTAGGTTGTCTGTAAAACTATTCTGTAAAATTATGATCACGGACAGTGGGAAATTTTCTGGCTAAACGTATGATCACTTTAACTTCCTGTATTGAATATAGCACTATCTTATTACAGCTGTGTTTGTATGATACACATGAAGTCGACCCATGGTAACTTCGGCCCATGGTAACTTCGGCCCAGTGACCTCGGCACAGTAACCTTGGCCCACATCCAGTGGTGACTGCGGCCCCAGCATAATATAATAATAATGTGTGTGTGTGTGTGTGTGTGTGTGTGTGTGTGTGTGTCGCACACAGGGTGGTGAAATGCGTTTAGTGTGGCAGCATTATGTTAGTGTTAAGGTGCAAGCACTCCTTGCTCCCTCTCGCTTTCAGCTGCCGCCGCTGGCTAGCCATTGTGGTGAACAGGGAAGCAACTTAACATGCATACAGTAAGTCTTCCCTGCCAGTACAATGCCTCCTCACCATCAAGACTCCTGCTGTGCCTCCTCGTGGCAACACACGGTAACTGGGTGCCTTCTGGACCCAAGCTAGACCAGCAGGGGATCTCGGAGTAACAGTGGGCCCCAGAGGGACGGTGCATAAGCCCACTGGCATGTGGACATTACCTGGCGCCTACCAACCATTGCCTCGCTACCTTCCGGATTAATCTTGGTAGGTATAAGGCTACGAGAGTAAACCCAGAACGAAAAATCTTCCGTGGAGCCTCGCATCAGGCAGACATGCTTACAGAGCTCCAACAAGATCCCATTTGCAGTGTAGGCGGAAGAGGTGACCACCATGGAAACCCAACGACTACACCGGCATACAAAGGCAATGCACGATGGACAGGCAACTAAGGTTACTCTTCCTCTCCCCAGTCGTTGCAATACTTCCACCACTGGATCAGGAGAGGGAGGGCCAAGATGTGTGGTTGCAGCCTGCACTCCTGC
>NW_024717936.1:0-5000 GCF_018991925.1 Homarus americanus
GAGGATAGCTTTGACAGACTGTGTGAGGTGATCCTTGAACAAGTAGCTGTTAAGTCTGCAGTTGCTACAGCCTGGATGAGATGTCGACTGTCCTTCTCTCCTTCGGTCGGTATTTTTGTTTCTGCTCAGGGGAATGAGAGTTTCTGCCTCATTTCCCGACACTGCTGTAGAGATTGTCACGAATGCTCAGGCTCATTCACATTATGTATTAGACATTTACACAAGGCAAATAAATGGCATGGCTGGAGGTGGCAGCTAACCTGGGTCTCCAACCTGGTCCCACCCCCAGGTTTCAACACATGGGTCACACACACACACACACACACACACACACCAATCATCACTGTCAACAACACGGTCACTCGATCATCGTTCATCACTGTCAACACATTACGACGCTCACAAATGGCTGGCTGAACTGGGACTGAACAGCCACTGACCTTTAAGGGTGCAGTGAGTGTGTCGGTCCAGAATTCTCGTGTCAGCTGGTGTGCATGGGTGGTGAGGCGGTGGGTGTGTGCTGAGGTCACGGTCAGAGGATGGCATGCCTGGACCACACACACACATCTCACTGCTGGACACCTGCAGTTTCAAACAATCGTATTGACCAGGCTTTCACGATGAAAGAAGAGGAGAGGTATATTAAGTAATATACCTCTCTCTTAACACACACAAAACACTGTATGAAATATTTACGACTTAGAAAAACTAATTTCTACTTATATATATTCTGTATACTACTTATAAGAGCCGTTAAAGTGACTTACAAACAAACTACGTAACAGAATCTTGGGTGAGTCAGATAAGAGGAATGTTGTTTACTTTACTTATAATCTTCCTACGTATACTGTAATGTCATTATTATGGCTGTGATTTATTTTAAGTAGTTAACATCATTAGTATTAGTTATGGGTTGACCGTGGCGTCATAAGGAGGTTTTTGGTGCAGGAGTCAGTGACCTGTACAGCGCGCCCACTACTAGACAAAGGATGGGAGAAATACTCAGTAGAAAGTTGACGACGATATTATGTTACGTCATGTTTAGGTTACTACTACTACTACTACTACTACTACTACTACTAGCTAATTCATTTTATTACCTTAGTATCCCATTACAAAGGCAGCTACCCTACAGTAGTTGAGTTAGTTGCCGCAGATCTATGCGGTATTCAGTGACTGTTGCCTCGGTCAATATCTGTGACAGTTGTCGGCTTTGGGGGCCGTATATCTCGTTCCCTGAGGCAAAGCAATGCAAACCTAAGCTGAGGACAGCCGACATCTCAACCAGGCTGTAACGTAATTCTGGGTTGCTGCTTCTGTTCGGATAACACCTCGCAGTCTTGCATACGAACATCTTGCACTATTTCTACTACTACTACTACTACTACTACTATTTACTACTACTACTATATATTACTACTACTATTACTACTACTATTACTACTACTACTACTACTAAAATTCACAGGTTAAACCGTACCTAACCTAACCTAACTTAACACAATCGCTGAACTTGAATCGAGGTTCTGGGACAAATGGCGGCGGTGAATTTGCATTAAGACTGTAGACTTTAACCATATATGTTCAATATTAACATATTAGAAATAATGTACAGATCGTTATGGTGTGTGTGTGCTCCACCTACACACACACACACACACACACACACACTCTCTCTCTCTCTCTCTCTCTAAGGCAGACTACGGTCATAAGGGTGATGACAAACGACTAGTTGACCCACCTTACACCACCACCAAGCACAGGTCACCAAACACGACCTGGTGACACATCCAAGCACATAACCAACAAGGAGATCTATATAATCACTCAAGTCACTACATCCAAACACGCACATGAATCCATACATGGACTTTTCAAATACGTTCATAGGGACTTTTTGAAACACATGTGTATATAGTTTGGTTTACATGTTTTGTTGTACATGTCTAAGACGAGAAATAAAATATCATGTTTTGAGTGTTTGATGAGTAGTGAAATGATGGTGCAAATAATTTCTACTTACATAGTTAGATTAGTTAGGTTGGTTAGGTAAATATATTGGTGTAAACTAGTCATTTTCAAACAGACATAATGCATATAGAGTTTAAACACACACACACACACACACACACACACACACACACACACACACACACCTACACCCTCTCCCGACTGTGACCTCAGCACCTAACCTACCCCAACCACTGCCTCACCACCCATGCACACCTACCCATCAAAACGATACCACACTTTATATATGACACGAAATTCTCCCTCTGGACCGACACACACTCACTGCACACCCTTAAAAGGTCAGTGAAATAACCCTGTCTCACCCCTGTCTAACCCCGTCTCACCCCCGTCCATATTGTGATACATATTTCGCTGTTTTTGGTCCGGTCTGGTGCCAACGCCTGGAAAAGACCTTTGTGTTGAAGTTTGTTATATGTTTGTAATCATTGGGTAGTAAGGTGTTCCAACGCCCAATAACTATAAGGATGTGTGGGTGTGTGGTGGGGTGTGTGTGTGTGGGTGTGTGTGTGGGGGTGGGTGTGTGTGTGTGTGAGTGTGTGTGTGTGTGTGTGTGTGTGTGTGTGTGTGTGTGTGTGGTGTGTAGAGTGTGTGTGTGTGTGGTGGGGTGTGGGTGTGTGTGTGTGTGTGTGTGTGTGTGCATGTGTGTGTGTGTGTGTGTGTGTGTGTGTGTGGGTGGTGGGGGTGTGTGTGTGTGTGTGTTGGTGTGTTTTGTCACTACACTTACTCACTTCCTTGCTTGGTTACTCACTTGCTTGCTTGGTTAATCACATACACACTCACACGCAAAGTTCATCAAAAACTCACTGAATCACTCTGCAAAACACACACCCAACCACAATGTTTCCAAAATTTCCATCTAACTCGTATATTTATGAACGAACCCGATTCACTCACTCACTCACCACAACATAAATAAAGGCTTGTCACACGATGCATAGTTAATTTTCCTTCCTGACTCATTTAACTTACAACCTCCCTAAAAAAAACAACAATAACAAAAAACTAAAGACTCTCAATCGTTCGTCATCATCATAAACGTGAGAATGTATTGAACTGACTCACCTTACGACAAAAAAATGATAGATTCTTAAGGAGTTTTAAAAGTTCAATATTTCTTATCATGTGAGACGTGATAGGGCATATAATTGACTCCATTAACTTACGACACAAAGATAGATTCTCAAAGACTCATGTATTGAAGTGGGAGCTTTGATTAGAGGGATGTGGCCGCGCATTTAGTGGGTTAATGTAAGGTTACGACACTGTTAGTATGGTTGTTGTTGTTGTTGTTGTTGTTGTTGTTGTTGTTGTTGTTGTTGTTGTTGTTGTTGTTGTTGTTTAGTTATCTGGATTTGCTGGCTAATTACTTTTTATATAGAGTATTGGGGATCACCTGAAGACTAGGCCCTTATTCTTATTTGACCTGATTAAACACCCTAATGTTACCTGGGGGGTTAGGTTAGGTTAGGTTAGGTTAGTACCACCACCACTACTACCACCACCACTACTATTACTACTACTAATACCATCACTACTACTACTACTACTTTTTTTTTTTTTACGTGGCTTTTGTTTTTTTTTTTTTTGTGTTTTGTTGTTGGTTTGGTTGTGTGTGTTTGTTGGGGGGGTGTTTGGGGGGGGGGGTGTTTGGTGTTTTGGGTTTGTTGGTTGGTTGGCGGTGTCATGACCACACAAGCCACCGCCCCTTACAACCAAATCCACTGTACACTACCCTCCCACCCTCACCACCTATCTCACCCTCCCCAATTCTACCTCCTCCCCACCTTACCTTCCCTTCCCCACCCTACCTTCCCCTCCCCCACCTTCCCCTCCCCACCCTACCTTCCCTCCCCCCCACCCTACCCCTTCCCCTCCCCCTCCCACCTTCCCTCCCCACCTTCCCCTCCCCCCCACCCCTACCTTCCCCATCACCCTCCCTTCCCTCCCACAGCTCTCTTCACCCTCTCCCTCAACATAACCCCACCCTCCCCCCACCACAACCCTCCCCATCTCCCTCCCTTCCCTTCCCTCCCTTCTCCCTACTCCCCCCCCATCAAAAACCCTCCAGACACCCCTCCCTTCTCACCCACCAAACCCCCATCCCAACCACCATCTCCCACCTCCCCTCCTCTCCCTCCTCCCCCACCTCCCCCATCCCCCCACAGAGCAGGCCATGTCCAGGGGCCTGGTATGTGTCAGGAAGGCCCCAATTCCCCACACAGACACCTCACTTTTCTTCGCTTGCTGCTTTCAAGTGTCCCCCCCCCTCTCTCTCTCTCTCTCTCCTCTCTCTCTCTCTCTCTCTCTCTCTCTCTCTCTCTCCCCCCCCCCCCCCCCCCCCCCCCCCCCCCCCCCCCCCCCCCCCTTTTTATCATTCATGTTCGCCTATTTTAGCATCAATTTATTTACCTATTTATTGCTTATTCCATTTTTCCTTTTATTTACCTACCTATTATGATGCTATATTATGTTGCTATACTATGTGGCTATATTATGTTGCTTATATATGTGGCTATATTATGTTGCTATACTATGTAGCTATATTATGTGGCTATATATATTGGCTATACTATATTGGCTATACTATATTATTTATACTATGTAGCTATATTATATTAGCTATACTATGTGGCTATACTATGTGGCTATATTATGTGGCTATACTATGTGGCTATACTATGGCTATACTATGTGGCTATACTATACTATGTGGCTATACTATGTGGCTATAATTTATTATACTATGTGGCTATACTATGTGGTTATATTATTGATTTCGTTTCTTTGTTATCAGAGCCGTAACTCGTACCCTGTAAAAATATTATCGTGTATTTGGCAACTGATTCACAAGCTGTTTCAGGCTGTGTGTGTGTGTGTGTGTGTGTGTGTGTGTGTGTGTGTGTGTGTGTGTGTGTGTGTGTGTGTGTGTGTGTGTGTGTGTGTGTGTGTGTGTGTGTGTTGTGTGT